>NC_035444.2:70485413-70787913 GCF_002127325.2 Helianthus annuus | reverse complement strand
TTGTGCGACCGTCCAAAAATATATGATATTCTTCTTCTGTCGTCAACTCATTTTATTCTTTTGTCGTAGGGTTATGCTTCTGGACTTTAGTCTTTTGCGGCCCACTAGAGACTTCATCCAAGTATATTCACAATTTGAATAAAAGGCAGCATATAATTCGTCCAGCATGTTTTTTCGTCCAAGTTTGCCAAGCCCAATGAATTAATTTTCATCCAAGAATTCATATTGCTCTTTTTTTTTCACGTTCAATACTACTACACACACATAGATCTTTTGAATTTTTTTTGTCATCTAGTGTGAATTAATTTGAACTTTCAACAACAAGCCATTCTAGCCCCTTAACTTTCATGCACTATTTTTAAACAACTTTTCTTTAACTGCAATTCAGCCCTTCATCTTTCAGCTTTAATTAATATTCCCTGATTCTTCGCACATTAATCGTTTAAGCTCGTTTTTCATTCCTTTTTTTTTTTGCATCGGGACCTGTAACAATCTAAAATAATAAAATATACAATAAAACTAATAAAAGCAACTCTAATTAATTACTAAAGTATACAAAATACATAGGATAAAAGTGTGTGTTTTACAACACATCATACTATATGGGTGATAGTAGATAGACTGACTAAGTCAGCACATTTCTTACCCATTAAGGAGACTTATAGCTCCGACATGTTAGCCCAATTGTACGTAGATAAGATTGTATCTCTTCATGGTGTACCAGTATCTATTATCTTTGACAGGGATACTAGATACACATCACATTTTTGGAAAAGTTTCCAACAGTCTTTGGGCACGCGCTTAAATTTTAATACGGCTTACCATCTTCAGACGGACGGGCAAAGTGAGCGTACCATCCAAACTTTGGAAGACATGCTTCGTGCATGTGTGATTGACTTAGGTGGTAGTTGGGATAACCGCTTGCCATTAATCGAGTTCTCCTATTACAATAGCTACCATAAAAGTATTCAGGCAGCGCCTTTTGAGGCATTATATGGTAGAAAATGCAGAACGCCTATTTGTTGGGCAGAAGTAGGAGAAGCTCAGTTATCACGACCTGACATAGTCTTTGAAACAACGGACAAGATTGTCCAGATTCGTGACCGCCTGAAAGCTGCCAGGGACAGGCAGAAAAGTTATGCTGATAAAAGGCGAAAACCTCTAAAGTTTGAGGTTGGTGATAAAGTTTTGCTTAAAGTATCACCCTGGAAGGGAGTGATGTGATTTGGAAAGAAAGATAAGCTAAGCCCAAGGTATATAGGACCATTCGAGATCATCGAATGTGTAGGAACAGTGGCTTATAAGTTAAACTTACCTGAAGAGCTTAGTGGTATTCATAATGCATTCCACATCTGCAATCTGAAGAAGTGTCTAGCTGATGAATCGCTAGTCATGTCACAGAAGGATGTGCATATAGATGAGAGCTTAAAATTTGTGGAAAAACTTTTGTCGATTGAGGATCCACAGGTTAAGAAGCTTCGAAGGAAGCAAGTGCCGATTGTAAAGGTTAAATGGGATGCCCGTAGAGGTCCCGAGTACACGTGGGAGGTAGAGTCCACAATGAAAGAAAAGTACCCTCATTTGTTTCAATAAATCTCGAGGTCGTGATTTCTTTTAAGGGGGTGAGGATGTAACACCTCGAAAATTCATGTCCAATAATGTATCGACATGTGTCATGAGCTTTAAGCGTGTAAAGAATTGATTTAGAGGGACTAAAGTTGACAAACAAGGAATCTATGTGTGTAAAAGGGTTCAAAAGGTCAACAATATACTTTACAATAGTCCTACACGATGTTTATACCCTTAAACGAATGAATCATGGATCATACGAAGCTAATTGTGAAAGAAAGTGAGAGATTACAAACTACAGGGGTTAAATGTGTCAACATGTTTAAAGTATACCTCTGAGTGACCTTTTAGCAAACCCGAAGCTTTGTAACGATAAATTATGCTCACTAGAATGCGTGATAAAAATTTCACAAAGTTTCGTTATCGTATGAGAAAGTTATGATAAAATTCGTATACAAGGGGTTAAAAGCGTCAACGTTGAAATTTAAGGCTTTACGGGTGATCATAAAGTTAACCGAGGACTTAACGGTGTTTGGTTATGCCTTGGGGCCCTTAAAAGTAAAGTTAGAGGGTTGAAAATGCAATAAACAAAGCTAAAACCACGTTAAGAAGGACCAGGGACCTAAAATGCAATATTTACAAACTTGTTGACCAGACTAGACCTTGACACGGGCCGCGTAAAGTCATGACCAAGCCTTACGCGGGCCGCCTGGGGACTGCCAGCTCCTAAAAACATGGCAGATGTCTGTTTCAGCAAGTTACACCGACTTTAAAGCATGGTTTTCGATTCTAGGGGCTTGTTTGATGGTTTTAAAGGGCCTAGGGACACTTAGAATGATTAGGAAACATCCATAGACCTTGTTGGAATGATCTTGGAGCCTTAGAAAACCTATATAAAGGCCATGAGTTGAGTTGTTCAATTGCTCATTCACTTGAAAACTTCACAACTTCACTTCTGGAGAATTTTGAAGCTCAAGCACCCTTCCTAGTGATCATTAGTCGTGCATAGGACCTTGGTAAGTGTCATTAACCTTCTTTAATTCAGTTTTTCTTAGTTATTTAGCCTAAAGTCAAACCTTCGTAATTAAGATTTGACTTCGTCATTAATCTTAATTTGTCCAGTCAAATTTCAAATTGAAAGTACCTATGAGTTGGTAATTATGTGGGCAATAAACCCTTAAAAGGGCACCCTCTGATTCCCACTCTAACTAGGTCAATTGTGGGGTCAAAGTTAATCTTAAAAAGTCAACAGAAAGCTAATTTTCAAATAAATGCATAATTAGTAATGTAGAAGCTATGCAACCTGTTTTGTAATTAATATAACTTGGTAATTAAAGTAAGAACATGTCTAAACATGTTCAACTCGACAATTTTCAGTTTAAGCTCGGTTTGGAACCGAAAATCGCAAAAGAAGACTTTTGCTTTGACTTTCAGTTCTGGCCCATTTGAGCATAGTTAGAAATGCCTTAGAGCTTATTTAGGACCAGGTTTCATATAAGTATAACCCTCTGTGATTATACAACTTGGTTCAGTAGTTAACCGATTCATATGCATATTTCCGTTAAATGCCTAAATGTTGACTATTATGCCCATATGACCTACCGATGTTTTAAATGAATTTCTATACTTTAGCAGTAAGCAAAAGTTTTAAACTCAGATTTCCAGATTTGACCTTTAAACCTTAGGTGAAATTACCAAAATGCCCTTTCGGTGCATAGTATGGTTAGAAATGATAAATTTCACATATAGGTTATACCCTGCTGATATAACTTAGCAAATTAAGTATTTTTACTCAATACATCAGACCCAAAACTCAGATTTATATTAAACCTCTTTTATAATATTTAAAAATGACCAAAATGCCCTTGCGGGGAATAATTTGAGTTTAAATCCGTTTTGGGCATAATAGAAGATATCTTACCGATGTCACAACATATTTAAGGCATATTAACTTAGGAAACTTGTATATGACTCAAGTGGTTACTCGTTAAGCACTTTTCGCGTTCGGATCGGCTTATGTTACTGGTTTGCATATATTAGCCGAAACGGGTCAAACCATATCATTTTTGTCTCAAAATCCAGAATGTGTTTAAGTTACCCATATTAAACAAGAATACAAGCTTGTCGGGTCAAAACCACATTCTAAACCGGTCTTCGCTTTATCGTGCGTTGAACCGTGTCTTCCTTTTGAAAACTAATCGGTCTAAGTCTAGGCTTAATTAAAGACCCGTTAGGATTCTAATAGGTTATTAAAAACCTTCGTTCCAGATTAGGAGCCCAGTAAAAGCTACATGCACTTGCTGTATTTGATTTATACTTGCTCAGGTAAATACTTTTAACTTATTTTCCCTATACGGGCTTGGGATACGGTATTATAATAATACCGCTTGGTCGGGTATGTAGTCATTTAAATCGGATTGTGATTGATGTATTTACATAACATGTTTTAATCTGTATTATTTGGTGTATGGCCTTTGGGGGTTAAATGACCATGTCCCGGATATCCTTGGCATCATTCAAAGAAATGGCCACGACCTAAGCACGGGGTGTAGGCGTACACCTAACAGTTACATATGTAAAAACTGGTAGTCCACTTAAAGGAATCAACCTTGTGGGTATTATACCTGTGGTGTGTCAGTTAATCTAGACCGGCCCTACAAACCGGCCCTGACGGACGACAAATAAGTAAAACTGTATACAAGATTATTTTTTAAATAATTGTCCCAAGTAATAAAAGATATTTTTGCCTTAGTGCATTCAAATTAATTTTCAAACTCTTTTCAAAATGAGTCAGTTAAGTTGTATTTACCAGTGTAAACTGACGTATTTTCCAAAAAGGCTAAGTGCAGGTACTATACGTAATAGGCTGGCTACTCCAGGCATCAATAATCAAGTCTCGCAAGCTCTAGATGTTAAAGTCTGTTGAACAATTTCCTTTTTCTTTCGATCCGCCTGTGGATCATTTTCAACTATCTTGTGATACTTAATATTACAATTTATTCGGTTGAAATGAATCTATCTTTTGCTTCCGCTGTGCATTTAAATTTGTGTTGTTTGACTATGATGATATCAACTACGTCACGATACTCCTCACCGGGCCCACCGGTAATACGTGGAAATATCGGGGTGTGACAGAATGTTCATACCCTATTAGCCTGTATGGTTTAATGATACCATGGCTAATGTATGTTAGGTCGTCAAGGTGATGACTAGCTATTGTAATGCAATTAAGCAATTGTTTAAATTGATGTTTAGTACCAACCTTCGAGTATGGCAGACTCGGATCAGACAAACAACAGTCGCGATACTAATGATGCGACAAACGCTAATGATGCAACAAATGTGAACCTCAATGTTAATGGAGTTAATCCCCAAGCTGTTATTGACGCGGCTGTTGGAAAAGCTATGAGAAAGGTCATGAAAAAAGTTCAAAGAGCCGAATGCCACTTGCTCTAAATCACATTCCTCTACTCATGAGAAGAGCTTTGTTCATACTTCGAATGCGAAGTATAAACCAAATAAGAAGATATATAAGCAAGGAGCCCCGTTCCTCTAACAGATGTACTTAAAAGTACTTTGTCTCTTGCAAGTCAAGAGACTTCAATGGCAAAAAAGGGCCATTAATTGCATGGAATTGTTGGATGAAATAGAAACCATTATGTGTATCAGCGGTTATGCTGGGAAGGAAATTGTGAGGTATGTATCACATTTGTTCAATGGTGATGCCCTTAGTTGGTGAGCATGTTAATAAAGTCCATAGGAAAGATACCCTTATACAATATGGGATGGTCCAAGTTTATGGACCTTATCAGAAAAACATGTTGTCTGCATGGAAAAGGTGGAATAAGAATTTTCTGACTCTCACCATGAAGGATCTAAACTGTCCACTGTATGTTACAGACTTCAATTCATTGTCTGGGATAGTTCCCTAGTCGGTTAACTCAGAATCTAAGCGTAATGCTCTATATATTGGTGGTTTTGCACCGAAGATAAAAGGGCATGTTAAGACTTCAAAGCCTGATTCTTATAAATCCACTACGGATCGATCTCAGCCACTCGCACTAGATGGGTTAAGAAGTAAATCAGTTAAAACCAAGACTGACGGAAAAAGGAAAAGGGAGGAGGATAACTCCCAGAAATCTAAGAAAAAGGAGAAGCCCAGATTCAATAAGAACTATCAAAAGTCCAGTAAAAATCCTGTATGCAAGACCTGCAACAAAAGGCACTGGGGACAGTGTCGAACGTGCCAAAGGCTAAAGCAATGTGGCATCTGCAAAAGGACTGGCCATCGGTCACATGAATGTAGAAACATAAAGAATGCAATCTGTTTCGGCTGTGGCAAAAAGGGCCACATCAGAACTAACTGCCCTAAAAACTGTCAAGGAAGGTATAGCTAAGTATAGAAAGACTAAGAATAAAAGCGCCTAAACTCTCCTGATGAATGCCAGAGGCAGTTCATATCAATAATGACACCATGTACATCCCTTATCGTGAATCAATTGCTAAGAATTCTGTTTTGATTCAGGTACTACTAAGTCTTCCACATATCATAAGCTTAGCAAACGTTTAGAATTTTCCCATAAAAATTCCAGATATTAAGCATAAGGTAAAACTTACCAACGTAGATTATAGGAACCATTTCTTCTATTCTTGTCAGAAATCCTCATTCATAAAAATCTAGAGTACTTTCTCTCCAGATGGAGTACGACAATGTATGTTATTTTATTTTATTATCTCATTGATTTCTATCAACTGCGAATACCAGACTGTATGATAAAGCGCCATATAAGGATTGGTGTATCTTAATGTGTTCCATAGATTGCTTCCATGCCTGATCAGTATGGAGGTTTAATGCATGGAACCACTGAGATATCCAAATGGTCATATTGTACCAAAGTCAGCTAATGGTATTCAAAGAAGATATCCAGTATAGAAATGTCTGAGAAAGTGTCTTTACTCAAGGCATCCATGCATTCGTAAGGAGAAATATGTCATTTGTATGGCACAGGTAACGATAGATGAACTGAAGCCTGATTTAGAATATCTCTGTCATCTTGGTGTGTCTTAATTGTCTTCGCCCAAGAACTAACATGTTTACCTCATGAGAGGCAAGTGGAGTTAGGATTAACATTCCACCTAGGGCTGCATTTATTGTAAAAACTCCATATCGGTTAGTACCAACAGTAATGGAAGGATTGAAACCCCAATCAAAGGAGTTTTAAGAGAAAGATTCATAAGGCCTAGCTCATCATTCTGAGAGCTCCGGTATTATTATTTAAGAAAGACGGTTCATTATACTTATGCATTGATTACCGCAACCTTATTTAGGTAACGATTGAGAATCGCTATCAGCTGCCCAGGATCGTTGATTTGTTCGACTAACCATGAGGTTAACTATTCCTTAAGATTGATTTAAATAGTAATAGGAATGACTATCTCACCTTAAATAAGTTTTCCTATTACTAATAGTTAGTATATAAGCATCAAGGCTGCTCCTTTGGAGACCTTGTATAGGAAAGAGTGTCAAAACGCCCGTTTAACGGGCAGAAGTTTGGTAAGTCCAATTCTCAGGATCTGAAGTTACTCTGGAGACAACGGATAAGATCATACAAATCTGTGATCGTCTAAAAGCTGTCAGTAATCGGCAGAAAATCAATGTTGATGAGAGTCGCAAACCTCTTGAGTTCTCAATAAGGAACAAGATTCAACAGAAAGTACCACCCTAGAAAGGTGTGTTGCATTCGATGTAACGGACAAGTTAAACTCTATATATATAGGACCATTCGAGAAAATCAGATATGTCAAGACCGATAGCCTATAAGCTAAAACATACCTAAGGAACTTGATGGTATTCACAATGTGTTCCACACTTGTGATTTCAGGATATGTCTAGCCGTTAAGTCAATAACATTATCACATATTGATATGTAGATTAAGAAGAACTTATGGTTTATTGAGAAACCCGTATCGATTAAGGATCGACAGGTTAGGAAGCTTCGAAAAGAAAGTATGTACCTATTGTATAAGTCAACTGGGATGTCGTAGAGGCCCTGAATATGCTTAGAAGGTTAAGTCCATTATACGACAAAGAGTACTTCCATCTTTTTGAGCAAATCTTGAGGTCGAGATTTCTTTTAAGGGGGTGAGGATGTAACACCTCGTAAAATCACGTCAAATGATGTGTTGACACGTGTACTAAACCCTAATGAAGTCAAACGTTGATTATTAAGGACTTTTTTTTGCGAAAATTCAAAAACTTTGAATATGGAAGGAGTAAAAGTGTTAACATGCTAAAACGAAGCCTCTAAAGGACCTTACACGGTATTCATATTTGCAATTTAACCACTTGTTGGTCGAGAGGAGCCGTTTGCGTAATTATCTGAAAGTTTGCAAGTTAAAGGGGTTAAAAGCATCAATATGTTTAATCATACCTCTGAGTGACCTTTTAACAAACCTGAAGCATCGTGATGTTTGATAATACTCACGAGAATGCCTAATATGGACTACATAGGGCTTTGATGTCATTAAACAATAATACGCGCAAGTTTGTGTGAAAAAGGGACCAAAAGCATCAACATCTAAAACTACACCTTTGAGTGGCCATTTAAGCAAACTGGAGTGTCGTAATATTCGGTCATACTCTCAGGAATGCTTAATTGGGCCATGAAAGGCTTTAATATCATTAAACGATATTACGCACAACTTTGTGCGTTAAAAGGAATAAAAGTGTCAATATGTGAAACTACACCTTTGAGACTTCTATGTCGTTCCGTGAAAATGCGCGCGAGTTCGCAAATTAAGGGGTTAAAAGCGGCAACGCGTGAAACTACACTTTAGGATGATCTTTTAAAAGAACCGGGAACTCCGTGATGCTCGGTCATACTACCGGATGTTCCAGATGGGCCATTAGAAGTTTATCTATCTTATATTAACATAATATAATGGATACATAAGTTTTGTGCCATTTATGTCATTTATAAAAACTAATTAATGTTTAAAAGATAACAGGAACCAATTCTACCAAGCTGCTAAAGCTGAAACCCGGACCAGCATCGCTTGCGGGTCGCGTAGGTCTGCCGAACAATTGGTCGCTAATGATCTATGTACCTTATAAATAATAATATGTTCGAATATGATAAATAAGTGCCAAAAATGCAAACTTTAAAAGTTAAAAGTGTGTAAAAGAGGACAGGGACCAAAACAACACATCGACCAAACTTTTAAGTTGGGCGGGACCTCACTCGCGGGCCGTGTAGATGAAGGCCGGGGCGTTCGCGGGCCGCCAGAGCCCAGTATCTGCAGTTTATATATATATATATATATATATATATATATATATATTTTAATTTTTCTTTGTTTGTTCTCCAATCCCAACACTTCAAAACCATTTTTAATCAATATCATGGGTTGTTAACTGATTTAAACATCTGGTATTACACCTGTAATCATCTCATGATCCCCTCCAACACTTGGCAATCATCCAATCTAATCACAAACACTATAAATAGGTGTTGGGTTTTCATAATTCACTTGCACTTTCAATTCCATTCTTGCTATTCTCTCAACATGGAAGCTCCTAAATTATTTGAGAGCATCCTCTGAGTTTTTTTCAGTCCCTAGGACCAACTGTAAGTGTCCTTTCGTGACTAATTCATTTTATTTGGATTTTAAAGCCGAAAAGTCAAGCGTTTTTGATAAACGCTTTGACTTTTAGTTAGACCGTAAACGGTCAATCCATTGTTCGTAACGAACATGGCTACGTGATCGTAATTAGGTAGATGTTAAACCCTCAAAACGGCACCTCCTAAGAATCACGTTTGCTTGATTAATTAACGAGTCAACGTAATATTGTTTTAAAAAGTCAACGGGTCAGTTTTTGAAATAATTGCGATATGAGTTTAGAAATGTTCTAAAATACGTTTTATCACTTAAACAACTTGGTAATAATTATTAGAACATGTGTAAACATGTTCGGCTCGTTAATTCCAGTTTTAGGGTCGGTTCGCAACCAAAAGTCGCGAAATTTGACTTCTCCGTTGACTTTCGATTATGAACCGAATTTGATTAGTTTGCTACTGATTTTAGGTTCTGTTATGATTGTAATATGATGTAGCATAACCCTATAAGGTTATATTACACAATCACACTAGAAATCTGAGTTTTTGCGTATGTTCCGTTAATATGCCATACTTTGACTATTATGCCCATTTTAGCAAAAATAAGGTTTTAGACACCAATAAGCTTTCAAACAACTTAGGTACTGATATGTTAACATTTTTAACATATTTCGATGTTATGAACCTGATCATAAACTGAGTTTTCGCGAAATATCGTAATTTATGCTTTAAATTGACCAAAGCGCCCTTTATGCGCGTAGATCGGGTTTAAGCATAATTTTCATACCAAACTCATTACCTACTGATGTAATATCATAATTAGGATAATTTGGGATGTTCATACAGTTTACAACCTAAGTTTACGTATACGCTCTTGAATTACGTCCTTAAATGACGATAATGCCCTTTTTGCACCTAAAATGGTTTAAAAGCGTGATTTTCATACAAAGCCTTTTTACTACTGATATGTTATATTAATTAACATAATTGGGTCATATAGACCTGATCATAACATCAGTTTTTCTAAAAGATTGCAAATATCGTTATTTAGCGCTTTAACGTCGTTTCGACGCGCAGTATGGTGTTAAGCCATAACTACCAATCAATACTTGTTACCTACTGACTTTATAAATTATTTTAAATATTTTTAACAGTAGGTTTATGATATAAACTCAGATTCCCAAATTAGTCTTCAAAACTATGTGTGAAATTACCGAAATGCCCTTACGGAGCGTAGCTTGGTTTTAAACTATAAAACACACATATGTTTGATATCCTACTGATATTATATCATAAATAAAATATTTTCAAAGAATGTTTATGGTCGTAACATCAGATTGTACGCAAGTTACTTTTATACGTCGTAAAATGACCGAAACGCCCTTATGAGGCATAGTTTGATTTTAAAACCTTAACGGGCATACGAGTTGATATCCTACTTATATTATGACTTGTTTAAAGTATATCGGCATATGGAACTTGTTCATGACTTATCCGGTTACTTGTTATCGCATATACGTGTACGGTTAGACTTACGTAACTAGTTTACGTAAGTTTACCGAAACGGGTTAAACCTTATCATTTTTACTTCAAAATCCAGAATGTATTTAGTTTACCCATATTATACAAGTCTTCATACTTGTTGGGTCTAAATTACATTCCAATCCGGTCATCGCTTAATCTAGCGTTTTATACCGTAAATCCTCCTTTAAACTAACCGGTCTAAGTTTACAACTTAAATAAGACCTGTTAGTAATTTAATAGGTTAATAAAACCTTCGTTCCAGATTAGGAGCCCCGGTAAAAGCTACTTGCACTACTTTGAGTACATTATACGGCTGAGTAGATAAATCTTGCATTTAAAAGCTCAGGTAAATACTTTTAACTTATTTTCCCTTATACGGGCTTGGGATACGGTAAATTATTACCGCTTGGTCGGGTATGGAATCTTTAATCAATTAGTGGTTAATTTATTGACAAAACCCATTTTAATCTGTTTTGTTTGATATATAAACTTTTGGGGGTTAATACGACCGTGTCCTGGATATCCTCGGCTCATTTCATTTGAGAATGGCCACGACTTAAGCACGGGGTGTAGGTATATACCTGACAGTTGCGTATGTAAAAAGATATAACCACACGTGAGGATAACTACTTGTGGGACTATATTAGTGGTGTGTCTATCAATCATGTCTCGGCTTCTATCCCGGGCCCTGAACGTACAACAAACATATAAATCTGTATACAAGATTATTTTATATAATTATCCCAAGTTATGAAAGAATATTTGTGCCTTGTGCGTTTAAAATCAATTTTCATAAATGTTTTCAAAAGAGTCGGTTAATTGTTTTTACCAGTGTAAACTGACGTATTTTCAAAAGGCTAAGTGACAGGTACTACTCGTAATTGGTTGGGAGCTTCTGGGCATTAAGTAGAGGATCTTGCAACTTCGTAATGCCTTATGTCTGTTGAACATGTTTTGTATTTGATTCAGATCCGCCTGTGGATTTAATATTACAAGCTCGTATGTAATTATCATTTCAATATTTTCTGACAATTGGGTTTGTAATAATATTTTATATTCCAAGACTTCCGCTGTGCTATTCTGTATATGTTTGACTCGGACGATATCACTCTTACGTCACGATACTCCCCAACGGGCTGAGCTGTAAATATCGGGGTGTGACATTCGGACTGTTTGATTTTCCATATGTGCGGACTTAATAAAGGTTTCACAAGTGCGGATCAAATGAAATGCATTAAGTACGAACATAAGGGTTCTTTGTTAAATGCGGACATAACATTTTGACAAATACGGACATCTCATACAATTTACAAATGCAGACAAAGGCTTTGTGACTTCACAAAGTCTGACAACAATCAGGTATTTCATTCTTCAAGGTTTCTACGAACAGAAACCCCCCAAATGCACAGAAATCAACAATGCAAGGCATCAAATCAATCAATCAATCTAGCAGTGTTATCATGCCCTAATACCATCAAAATCAACCAATCATTATACATTCATTTAGCAATCATCACCCATTCATTTATTTTGAAACAAAAACTCAAATTGTTTGGATGTCTAGGGTTTCGCATTGAAATCCCAAGAACTAGTTATCGAAACAACACAAGCACATACCTTAGATGGATATAGAGATGATTCTAAGAGAATTGGCGAGATCAAGATTGATGATTTGTGTGGAACTTGTTTAGCCAAAAGATCAGAGGAAAGGTTTAGAGAAAACAATTGCCGTATATTGATGTTTGTGTGGAGATTAGGGTTTTGAATAGTTATTAGAGTTTCACAAATAACTCTAAACACCCCCTAATAATATAACTTTTACATACAAACCACATAATACCATGTAATTTACAACTAAAGCATATAGTTCACGTATTTGTCATGCAGCACACAAGTTTCGTATAAACCATCCGTTTATATTATTATTCGCGTCAGTTGTCAATGTTCGAGAGTTATCATGTATGTGTTCCGGTAATTCTCCGAATTACCAACATAGACTCATTTAACTAACCTTAGTTGAATGCAGTGCTATGAATGTATGATTTAATTAACTGTGGTTAGGTTAAGTGGTAACCTGAAGTTCCGGGTTGTCACAGTTTACATTTTCATTTACAACTAATTTAAAATAAACACATCTCGTTGTCGAATTAAATTTATTTTTATGGTTTTCGGTCGATATCAAGCATGTGTCAATATTCTTTTGAGCCTATTTCTTTTGGTTGTTATACTGAACCAAAATAGATATCGATTGTAACCCCATAGCATCTTACGCCTTCTTGAATATTTCAAAATTGGACAACAGAAAAGTAAAACTTAACTACATATTGAAAATCAAAGGAGTATACATTTAAACAGTTTGCTAAGTGGGACATCAATATTCATTCTATTGGTTGGATGAGGATTGAAGATGCAAAAAGTTGACCGAATCAATCCAAACTTAGTTGACTCCATAGTCAACTACCTTATTAATATCTTACTATCTTTTAATACAACGAAGCATAAACTTCAAAATCCATATACTTTGACCAAGTAAAACCCTAAAAAAACACCCGGATATTCTCACTTTCTTCCACCTATATATATATCACATCCTCCTTCCTCGTGATACAAAAAATAAAAAATTAGAATTCCCGGTTACCTCCTTCTAACATGAAGAGTATAACATTACCTCACCCTACCGGCGACAATTCCACCAGCAAAAAGACCAAACGCATCACCACCGAAGTTCTACAATCACTCACAACTCTCTGGTTTCTCTGCACCAAACAAGCTATTACAGCTTCTCGAAAGCTAAAGGATAACTCGAAGATATCCCCCGACTCGCCGGTGATACAACGGCCAAAGAAGCTGATCGCCACCATTAGCAACAAGGCGATCAAGATGCGAAATCGGAAAAAGAAAGACCATAAAGATGACGGTGATGATGGATTGTGGCAGAGGGAGATTCTGATGGGGGACAAGTGTCAGCCGTTGGACTTTTCCGGTGTGATTAATTATGATAGAGATGGGAAGCGTACGAATGAGTTTCCGGTCCGGTCTCCGCGGGTAAGCTCGGGCCCTGCTTACGTGGCGAAATTTGATTGGGTACCACCACATGAACGGTAGTTTGGTGATTCAATAAAAGATGAGAAGATTACTGTTTTGGTTATATTATTTTGTATGTCAATATGTTGTTATATGAAAACTTTAAAGTTCCAAGAGATCTTTTATGTTTTCTCGTTTTTTACAACTTTTGTTAGGGTACGAAAAACCTCAAACTTAATTTGCTTGAATTGGATGTGTCTGATGTGGTTCCAACGATTTCGTTGGCCAAAGAAAATAGAGAGGATCCAGAAAGCAATTTAGGAAGAATTTTAGACTAATTTTCATTCATATCCTTTCATAGCAAACCAATAATACATATATAGGAAAAGCAAAGCAAATATCAATGCCTAAAATAATGCAGGTAATGGAAACGTGAGACACAAAAGCAAACATTAAGGGAAACATGTAGAAGTGGAAAACTCCACTCCTATTATTATGCATGAAACATAGGTAGGCACATATCATTCCACCCCACTTAAACAATCCTTGTCCTCAAGGATTAAGTCAGATCATTAGCGGTGCACCACGGTGGCCGCCACTCGGTTCTCCCAGCAACATTCGGAGCAGTTTTAGTGAAGCCCCACGGTGGGCGCCAGTCAAGGTTTGGGGTTGCTTTCGCTACAGACGGTGTGGGTGATAATGCCCGTTTCACAGCTAGTGTCGGTACAACAGAAGGAGTTTGTCTTGGTGTTGGTGTAGGGACTGTTGGTTGCGGTTGGGTAGCGGTCTGTGGTGGTGTGGTGGGAACGGGTGACACGGCTGGTGGTGTTGCGGCAGAAGCGGGTGACAGGATAAGTGGTGCAGTGGCGGAAGCTTGTTTCGGTGGTAGTGAGGCAAGTGGTGGTGTTGCGGCGGAAGCGGTGTGGCTGTAGGTTGCCCATCTTTGGGACTCCATTTTTAGAAGATCGATCATCTCTAAAAGAGTCGACTCAATCCGACTAAATGTAGCCTTCACTTCAAGAGCGTCCATTGATGGGGATCAAGACCGCTCTGATACCACTGATGTGGTTCCAACGATTTCGTTGGCCAAAGAAAATAGAGAGGATCCAGAAAGCAATTTAGGAAGAATTTTAGACTAATTTTCATTCATATCCTTTCATAGCAAACCAATAATACATATATAGGAAAAGCAAAGCAAATATCAATGCCTAAAATAATGCAGGTAATGGAAACGTGAGACACAAAAGCAAACATTAAGGGAAACATGTAGAAGTGGAAAACTCCACTCCTATTATTATGCATGAAACATAGGTAGGCACATATCAGTGTCATGTACTCATGTGTCTATCAAAGCAGCCACACCGGTCAAAATAGTTTGTTTAGGTTTGATTTTTTTTTTTTTTTTTTTTTTTTTGACCCCTATACACGAATCACTTTCTTCTACAAATCTTGCTCCCGTTGTTCAAAACACCACCATATCTGCACACCACTATTCTATACTTCCATTGTTCACTTGTTATTATTTGTTCTTTATACTAACTAGGTTTATCACCCTAGCCGCGTTGTGCGAACTTATTTTTTTATTTAGTCTATGTTTACATGTGTTTTAAAATTACTATAAGCGCATAGCACACGGAACCACTAACAAGAATAAAAAGAAAATGTAAAAAAAATAAAAAATAATCGAAAAAGATCAACCAAAAAAGTTGTATGTTAATGATGTTGTTGATATGAAACTCGTGGTCAGAGATGAGCAAATAATACTGTGTACCGGTATCAAATTTCCCGAACAGAATGATCCTAAGTACCAATTCAGTACCGGCTTTTGGCGTGCTTATTACCGGTTTGCTACCGAGTTTTACCTTCATATACCGGTACCGTAACCGGTATTTTCGGTATCAGTTGCCACCGAGCTCTGATCAGGGATGAGCAAATGGTACCGTCTATCAGTACCGAATTTCCCGAACTAAAAGATTTTCAAACTCAATCCGGTACCGACTTTTGGCGTTTTTTGTTCATGTACCGATAATGAACCGGACCGTACCAGTATTTTCGATAACGGTATTGGTTGACACCAAGCTTATCCAACTTAGAAAGTAAAGAAAATAATAATAATTATTAATATATTAATATATGATTATAATATATTAAATTCACTGTTCATTGCATTTGTGTGACAACCCTCAAAATTCCATGTATTCCGTACAATTTATTAATGATAATTAAAGTGTTTAACTGCTCTCTGATTATTGTGTTATACTTACATGTACTTGTTAACATACTAATAGTGTACAGAAAAGTCATTAAATAGTCCTTGGTGTTTTCCTAAGTGTTAGAAATTAAAAGTGTTACAAAAATATATATAAAAGACACTTTACGGATTAATTAAGCACTTTAACGGAACAGTGTCAAACCGAAACAACTGAACCTCCATCATTTCCGATCGTGATGCACGTTTTACTGCGGAACTGTGGCAAGCCATGCACAAGTCTTTTGGCTCACGTTTAGATATGAGCACCGCTTATTACCCACAGACGGATGGGCAATCCGAACGCACCATCCAAACCCTTGAAGACATGCTTAGGGCATGTGTAATCGATTTTGGTAACGGCTGGGAAAAACATCTCCCGTTAGTGGAGTTTTCATATAACAACAGTTACCACACCAGTATCCAGACCGCTCCATTCGAGGCATTGTATGGACGAAAGTGCCGATCACCTCTTTGTTGGGCAGAAGTTGGTGACAATCAAATCACTGGTCCAGAACTCGTAGTAGATACAACCGAGAAGATTGCTCAGATACGACAACGAATGGCGGCAACCCGTGACCGTCAGAAAAGCTATGCTGATAAGCGAAGAAAGCCACTTGAGTTCCAGGTTGGGGATCGGGTGCTACTCAAAGTCTCACCTTGGAAAGGTGTAGTTCGTTTTGGCAAACGAGGCAAGTTCAATCCGCATTACGTCGGACCGTTCGAAATCATTGAGAAAATTGACAAGGTCGCCTACAGGTTGAATCTACCTGAAGAACTCAGTGGAGTTCACAATGTTTTCCACGTGTCAAATCTGAAGAAGTGTCTATCAGACGAGACCCTCATAGTTCCTCTCAAGGAGCTCACTATCGACGACTAGCTGCGATTCGTCGAGGAACCAGTAGAGATTACGGATCGAGATGTTAAGATTCTCAAGCGTACCAGAATACCTCTCGTCCGAGTTTGTTGGGATTCCCGTCGTGGCCCAGAGTATACCTGGGAACGAGAAGACCAAATGAAACTCAAGTATCCCCAGTTGTTTAAGAAAACTGCAACCACTACTGAGACTGAAGCTACTGCAGAATTTCGGGACGAAATTCCAAATCAACGGGGGGATGATGTGACACCCCAGGAAAACCAGGAAACCAACGCAACTTAACAAGCTTCCTCAGTAACCACGCGCTAAATTTCGGGACGAAATTTTCTTAACAGGGGGAGAATGTGACAACCCACAAAATTCCATGTATTCCGTACAACTTATTAATGATAATTAAAGTGTTTAACTGCTCTCTGATTACTGTGTTATACTTACATGTACTTGTTAACATACTAATAGTGTACATAAAAAATCATTAAATAGTCCTTGGTGTTTTCCTAAGTGTTAGAAATTAAAACTGTTACAAAAATATATATAAAAGACGCTTTACGGATTAATTAAGCACTTTAACGGAACAGTGTCAAACCGAAACAACTGAACTTCACCCGGAACACAAAAATATTGCCAAACACATTATTTCTATTTTTCTGAGCTAGTTAGGGACCCCGAACACCCTAACACCCTTTACATTAGTTAACACACTAATAACCCAACTAAACACCTTTAGATTACAACTAGATCCTAACCATATCATCACCACCCAACCCATACCCCCCCCCATGTTGACGGTTACAAGGGGTGACCCACCCCTTGTCTTTCTTCGATTATTTTATTGGTATTGATGTTGGATAAAGGGACATGATGTATGATGGACAAAGAGTATACTTGGATTATAAATAAACACCCAAGTTAGACATTTCATTTCACCAAACATTCACCACCAACAACTCTCTCCTTCCCTCTACACCACCTCACGGCCGCCGCCATACCACCCTACTACCACCACCTTCAAGCTTTGATCAACCATTTTACATACATACAAAGGTGTAAGGAGCCTAACAACGAAGCTCGGTGCTCTTGGAAGTTCAAGAACCACTCTAGTTTTCTTTTATCCACCACTTTTACGCCTTGTTTCTTCCCTAGCCTTGTGCTAGTAGTAAGTGTTCTAAATCATCATCTTGTTCTTGTTTTTGGTGGATAATAAATGATTAAATGTTGAAATGTTAAAGAACACCCATGAACATAAACTAAAGTCTTGAACATATGGAATAAAAGATGGATAAAGAGAAGTTATATGTGTAAATCTTGTAGATCTTGCGTAGTTGTGATTGTTTGATGTTGTTTGTTAATAGAAACAAGATGGATCATTATTTAGACATACTAGTTCATGTTGAAGAGCATGAACTAGTAGGATGTAAAAGTTAGAAAGTTAAAAGATGATGTATTCATCCATTCATAAGTCTTGAACTTGAATAAACAACATTTTTCTTGTAAAATGAAGTTGTAAACTTATGGATCTAAAGATCTACAAGTGGTTTTTCGGAAGAACCAAGTGAAAAATACTAGTTTTGTCATAACCCGGATCTTGTATGAAAGAAGCACATTATAGTAACTAAACAAGTGTGTAAACACTTGTGTAACAAGGAAATTTCATAAAGAAATATTTTTGTGAATCTTGACAAGAAGTTGTGAAACTCCAAGTTCTTTAAAAATAAAGTTTTCAAGAAACTAAACTTATTTTTAAAGGTAACAAGACCCACTAAACATATTAGTAATTTACTACATATTTTTACAAAACTTCCAAGTTCATGAGTTTGTGATTTAGTCTCATTTTGTCAAGATTAGTGATTAAATATTGTACATGTTGTTGGTTGGTAAATTGTTTGAATGATTTTTACAAAAGAAAATGATATGCTAAAAGCATGGACACCTCCATTTACAGAGGAAACTCTGGCGAAATTTTTCTAGAAATACGACACTTAGAAATATTTTTCTAACAAATGTGTACAAATATATTTTTAAAGGTTATTTTCCTAAATAAACTTCGCCATGATTTTTATTACAAAATACCAAGTGCCGGAGGTTGATTTTCGTAAATAAAATTTGGATAAATATATATTTAGAATATATATCTTATACTAGAACACTTGTGTGGATACTTGTTTATTTGTAAGATAGTTATATTATATTAGAGTAAAATAATATAACTTGACAGTTGAATTGTGTGGGTTGTGGTGGAAAGTAATGAGTAAATAAACAGTATGTAGGATACGTGTTATGCATGAGAAACTGATTGTTATGTGTACCTCATTAGGACGTGTTTACTTGAGTAATTAATCTAACCGAGCAAACCAAGGTGAGTTCACACACTTTCTAAGGCATGGGATTCCCGGTGGTTTGGGAATGGGTTAAAGAATTTAAAACGGGATCTACATATCCTCCTTGGGTAGGATATGTACGGCCATCCTCCTTAGGTAGGATGCCAATATTATTCCTGCGTATTCTCCTTGGGTAGAACTACGTACGTTCGTCCTCCTTGGGTAAGACAACAACCTTAAAACTTACTAGACAAAACTCTATCTTGAAGTCCCTCAATTTATATCGACTTAATCGCCGAGGCCAATGGCGAGCGGGTCATTAGTTAATAGCGCTATTAGGTTTAACAAACCTCACACCGTGCCAGTCGGACGGGCGTGTACTAATGGACTATGGCAACTGTCAGTGATGATAGACACTGATATAGGGCACAACTTATTTGCGTTAGTAGTCGATATGGTACGGTCTAGTGGTTCACATGGGGAAGCCCCCACTAATCATGGACATGGTTTGGGTAATAAAGAATGAACTGGTTAAATTTTCTTTCAACTACGGGGTAACCCCCACGGCAATTACGCCATCGAAAGACAAACCACGTTTTCAGAAACAACTTAAAACAAATCAACCAATCGTGAACTCACTCAACTTTGTTGTTGACTCGTTGTTACATGCCTTACAGGTCGCTAAATGCTTGGAGCTTGCACGAAGAAGGAGTCGTTGTGGTGTACGGACTGTTATGTTCCGTGCTTAAAATTTAAATCCTTATGAACTTATTAAACTTGTGTTTTGAACTTTAACTTATAAACTATGGACTCATGTTTTTGGATTTACGTTTATGCTTCCGTTGTTTAAACTAAACTTAGTTAACTAGCTTTGGTCATCAATCGTATTGTGGTTGATTTCATTTACTTGATTACGTTGTTCAATATGATTAGTGGCTCGATCCTGGTCATGTCACGCCTCCAAGCGGTGATACCCCGCATGGTGGATTTTGGGGGTGTGACAGATTGGTATCAGAGCCATTGGTTATAGTGAACTTGGTTTTAAAAGAGGAAAAGCTTTTTGATAAAACCAAACTATAACTGGTACAGTGCTCAACGATCCACAACGACGCTTCGCTCTACGTGCAAGACTCGACACAATAGGTGGTATGATCTATGCTATATTGTCGGTTAGATAGTTACACTGTGCATTAGATAACGTGATAATTGCTATTTGAACCTTGTGTGCTTACTCTCTACTGTCGTCCCACACTTACGCACTTTCGCAACACTTTTCTCACTTACGTTGCTTCGTTGTGAAGATCATGAACGGACGCGGAGGACGTATCAACCTAACTCAAACCCAGCTGACGGCTTTGATCAATGAACGAGTTGCTGAGGCATTCGCAGCTGTCCCTGCAGGAGGTCAACATGCTCAGCCTCCTGTTTGCACGTTCAAAACCTTCATGGATTGCCGACCTAGTACTTTCAGCGGCACAGAAGGAGCTGTAGGTCTTCTTCACTGGTTCGAGAAGCTTGGGTCTGTTTTTGAGATGTGTGAATGCCCCGAAGATCGTAGGGTGAAATATGCTACTGGAACACTCGAAGGAGCTGCGTTAACCTAGTGGAAGGCACAGGTTCAACTGCTTGGGTTGGCAGTTGCTAATGCCACCCCATGGAACGGTTTCAAGGAACTGATTAAAGAAGAGTAATGCAGTCGCGACGACATCCACAAGCTGGAGGTGGAATTTTTCAATTTGAAGATGACGGGGTCTGAGATCGAGGCATGTATGAAAAGGTCAAACGAGCTAGCCATCTTGTGTCCTACTATGGTGGATCCTCCTGTCAAGCGTATCGAGCTGTACCTTAAGGGCTTGGTGCCAGAAATTCAAAGCCACGTAACCTCAGCTAATCTTGGCACCATTCAGCAAGTCGTCAAGTTGGCTCATCGTCGCACTGATCAGGCAGTTGAGCAAAACAGGCTGCCCAAGCGTATTAGCGCTACCACTTCTGATGCTCCTAATGATAATAAGCACAAGTGGGATGGAAATTCGGGCAAGGGTTTTGCTTCAGCTCAATCCCAGCAGCGAAAGACAGACGAGTACAGGAGCCTCAGTCAGCAGTCTTTTGGGAATCAAGGTCAGGGTGGGTACAAGGGAAATCACCCTAAGTGCAATCGATGTAATCTGCATCACAGCGGGCAGTGCAACAAGGGCCGTTGTCAGAGATTTCACAAGCTGGG
Organism: Helianthus annuus; assembly: GCF_002127325.2. Taxonomy (NCBI): domain Eukaryota; kingdom Viridiplantae; phylum Streptophyta; class Magnoliopsida; order Asterales; family Asteraceae; genus Helianthus; species Helianthus annuus. Next base: position 70,766,516 of record NC_035444.2, on the reverse strand, counting down.
TCATGAAGCTAAGGGTTGCAGGAGCCCACGCCCTGCGAATCAGAATCGCCAACAACAACAAGCCCCACAGAACCACCAGCAGCAGCAACAACAGGGCAATAAAGGATGCTTTCAGTGTGGCGCTGAAGGCCACTTTAAGAGGAACTGCCCCCAACTGAACCAAAATCAGAACAACAACCAAAGAAACGGGAACCACAATGGAAATAACAACGGAGGCAACAACGGAGGTAACAATAATGGCAATGGCGCCCAAGGTCGGGTGTTCGTGATTGGTCAGGGTGAAGCAAGGAACGATCCTAACGTTGTGATGGGTAAGTTTCTTCTGGATGATTTCTTTGTTACTATTTTAATTGATTCGGGTGCCGATACTAGCAACGTGTCCTTAAAAGTTAGTCAGATGCTTAAGCGTACTCCAACACTTTTGAACACCAAGCACATCGTAGAGTTAGCAAATGGTAAATGTTTAGAGGCTACACATGTAGTTAAGGGTTGCAAGCTTGTCCTTGCCGATCAGACCTTTTCTATCGACCTCATTCCTATCGTTCTGGGTAGTTTTGACGTTGTCACTGGGATGGATTGGTTATCACAACACCAAGCGGAGATTATTTGCAAGGAGAAAATCGTCCGTATCCCTCGTTTTGATAAAGACCCTCGTGATTCGTGGTGATAAGAGTGGTGTTGTTGTAGGCATCATCTCTTTCCTTAAGGCCCAGAAGTGTTTGCGAAAGGGCCACACCGCTATTCTAGCCCTCGTTTCGGATACATCCGCGGAAGAAAGGAAGATAGAAGACATTCCTATTGTGCGCGACGTTCCCGAGGTATTTCCTGAGGAATTACCTGGTCTTCCGCCCCATCAACAAGTCGAGTTTCAGATTGAGCTAGCTCTTGGAGCAGCGCCCATAGCTCGAGCACCTTATCGTCAAGCTCCATCGGAACTTGAAGAACTGTCCACGCAACTACAAGAACTCTTGGAAAAGGGTTTTATACATCCTAGCTCTTCGCCTTGGGGAGCTCCAGTATTATTCGTGAAGAAGAAAGACGGTACCTTCAGAATGTGTATTGACTACCGCGAACTCAACAAGGTGACCGTGAAGAATCGTTATCCTCTTCCACGCATTGATGATTTGTTCGACCAGTTGCAAGGGTCGAGTTATTACTCTAAGATTGATTTGAGACCGGGATACCATCAGCTGAGAGTCCGAGAGGAAGACGTCTCCAAAACAGCATTCAGAACTCGTTACGGTTATTACGAGTCTCTGGTTATGCCCTTCGGATTAACGAATGCACCAGCGGTCTTCATGGATCTCATGAACCGAGTGTGCAAGCCTTACCTGGATAAGTTTGTCATAGTGTTCATCGACGACATCCTGATTTATTCTAAGAGTCAGGAGGAACACGAGCAACATCTGAGGCTTATTCTGGAACTTCTTCGAAAAGAGCAGTTGTATGCCAAACTTTCGAAATGTGACTTCTGGCTTCGCGAAGCCCACTTTCTAGGCCATGTAGTAAACAAGGATGGGATCCATGTAGATCCATCCAAGGTTGACTCGATCAAGAATTGGCCTGCACCCCGTACACCAACAGAAATCCGCCAATTCTTGGGCTTGGCAGGATATTACCGAAGATTCATCAAAGATTTCTCCAAGATTTCGCAACCCCTCACCTTTCTAACTCAGAAGGGTGTCACCTATCGCTGGGGTGATGCATAGGAATCTGCGTCTCAGCACTTAAAAGATAGACTTTGTAGCGCGCCTATCCTCTCATTGCCTGAAGGCATAGATGATTTTGTTGTTTATTGCGACACTTTCATCCAAGGACTTGGTTGCGTGTTGATGCAACGTGAGAAGGTCATTGCCTACGCATCACGCCAACTTAAGGTTCACGAAAGGAACTGCACTACGCACGACCTGGAATTGGGAGCAGTTGTTTTCGCACTTAAGATATGGAGACATTTCCTGTACGGTACCAAGTGCACCATTTACACCGATCAAAGGAGTCTCGAGCATATCTTCAAGCAAAAAGAATTAAACATGCGACAACGCCGATGGGTCGAGCTCTTGAATGATTACGAATGTGCGATCAAGTATCATCCGGGCAAAGCCAATGTTGTGGTCGACGCCCTCAGTCGAAAGGATACTATACCTAAGCGTGTACGTGCGTTACAGCTTACCATCCAATCTAACCTTCCCGCTCAGATTCGCGATGCTCAGGTTGAAGCATTGAAGGCAGAGAACATCAGGGCTGAGTCCCTACGTGGATCGAGGCAACGGCTAGAACAAAAGGAAAACGGCGCCTACTATGTTAACGGACGCATCTGGGTTCCACTGTATGGAGACCTACGTGAGCTTGTGATGGATGAAGCACATAAGTCTCGTTATTCAGTACATCCGGGTTCGGATAAGATGTACCACGACTTAAAGACTACATACTGGTGGCCTGGTATGAAAGCCAGCATAGCAACCTATGTCAGTAAATGCTTGACTTGTGCTAGGGTCAAGGTCGAATACCAGAAACCATCAGGCCCACTTCAACAACCAAAGATACCTAAATGGAAATGGGAGCAAATTTCCATGGATTTCGTTACTGGCCTGCCCAGATCTCAACGCGGAAACGATACCATTTGGGTGATCGTGGATCGACTGACCAAGTCTGCACATTTCCTAGCTATTAAGGAAATGGATAAGTTTTCTACTCTAGCAGACAGTTACCTGAAGGAAGTGGTATCAAGACACGGAGTGCCAACCTCCATCATTTCCGATCGTGATGCACGTTTTACTTCGGAACTGTGGCAAGCCCTGCACAAGTCTTTTGGCTCACGTTTAGATATGAGCACCGCTTATCACCCACAGACGGATGGGCAATCCGAACGCACCATCCAAACCCTTGAAGACATGCTTAGGGCATGTGTAATCGATTTTGGTAACGGCTGGGGAAAGCATCTCCCGTTAGTGGAGTTTTCATATAACAACAGTTACCACACCAGCATCCAGGCCGCTCCATTCGAGGCATTGTATGGACGAAAGTGCCAATCACCTCTTTGCTGGGCAGAAGTTGGTGACAGTCAAATCACTGGTCCAGAACTCGTAGTAGATACAACCGAGAAGATTGCTCAGATACGACAACGAGTGGCGACAATCTGTGACGGTCAGAAAAGCTATGCTGATAAGCGAAGAAAGCCACTCGAGTTCCAGGTTGGGGATCGGGTGCTACTCAAAGTCTCACCTTGGAAAGGTGTAGTTCGTTTTGGCAAACGAGGCAAGCTCAATCCGCGTTACGTCGGACCGTTCGAAATCATCGAGAAAATTGGCAAGTTCGCCTACAGGTTGAATCTACCTGAAGAACTCAGCGGAGTTCACAATGTTTTCCACGTGTCAAATCTGAAGAAGTGTCTGTCAGACAAGACCCTCATAGTTCCTCTCAAGGAGCTCACTATCGACGACCAGCTGTGATTCGTCGAGGAACCAGTAGAGATTACGGATCGAGATGTTAAGATTCTCAAGCGTACCAGAATACATCTCGTCCGAGTTCGTTGGGATTCCCGTCGTGGCCCAGAGTATACCTGGCAACGAGAAGACCAAATGAAACTCAAGTATCTCCAGCTGTTTAAGAAAAATGCAACCACTACTGAGACTGAAGCTACTGCAGAATTTCGGGATGAAATTCCAAATCAACGGGGGGATGATGTGACACCCCAGGAAAACCAGGAAACCAACGTAACTTAACTAGCTTCCTCAGTAACCACGCGCTAAATTTCGGGACGAAATTTTCTTAACAGGGGGAGAATGTGACAACCCTCAAAATTCCATGTATTCCGTACAATTTATTAATGATAACTAAAGTGTTTAACTGCTCTCTGATTACTGTGTTATACTTACATGTACTTATTAACATACTAATAGTGTACAGAAAAGTCATTAAATAGTCCTTGGTGTTTTGCTAAGTGTTAGAAATTAAAAGTGTTACAAAAATATATATAAAAGACACTTTACGGATTAATTAAGCACTTTAACGGAACAGTGTCAAACCGAAACAACTAAACTTCACCCGGAACACAAAAATATTGCCAAACACATTATTTCTATTTTTCTGAGCTAGTTAGGGACCCCGAACACCCTAACACCCTTTACATTAGTTAACACACTAATAACCCAACTAAACACCTTTAGATTACAACTAGATCCTAACCATATCATCACCACCCAACCCATACCCCCCCCCCCCATGTTGACGGTTACAAGGGGTGACCCACCCCTTCTCTTTCTTTGATTATTTTATTAGTATTGATGTTGGATAAAGGGACATGATGTTTGATGGACAAAGAGTATACTTGGATTATAAATAAACACACAAGTTAGACATTTCATTTCACCAAACATTCACCACCAACAACTCTCTCTTTCCCTCTAAACCACCTCACGGCCGCCACCATACCACCCTACTACCACCACCTTCAAGCTTTGATCAACCATTTTACATACATACAAAGGTGTAAGGAGCCCAACAACGAAGCTCGGTGCTCTCTCGGAAGTTCAAGAACCACTCTAGTTTTCTTTTATCCACCACTTTTACGCCTTGTTTCTTCCCTAGCCTTGTGCTAGTAGTAAGTGTTCTAAATCATCATCTTGTTCTTGTTTTTGGTGGATAATAAATGATTAAATGTTGAAATGTTAAAGAACACCCATGAACATAAACTAAAGTCTTGAACATATGGAATAAAAGATGGATAAAGAGAAGTTATGCGTGTAAATCTTGTAGATCTTGCGTAGTTGTGACTGTTTGATGTTGTTTGTTAATAGAGACAAGATGGATCATCATCTAGACATGCTAGTTCATGTTTAAGAGCATGAACTAGTAGGATGTAAAAGTTAGAAAGTTAAAAGATGATGTATTCATCCAATCATAAGTCTTGAACTTGAATAAACCTAATTTTTCTTGTAAAATGAAGTTGTAAACTTGTGGATCTAAAGATCTACAAGTGGTTTTTCGGAAGAACCAAGTGAAAAATACTAGTTTTGTCAAAACCCGGATCTTGTATGAAAGAAGCACATTTATAGTAACTAAACAAGTGTGTAAACACTTGTGTAACAAGGAAATTTCATAAAGAAATATTTTTGTGAATCTTGACAAGAAGTTGTGAAACTCCAAGTTCTTTAAAAATAAAGTTTTCAAGAAACTAAACTTATTTTTAAAGGTAACAAGACCCACTAAACATATTAGTAATTTACTACATATTTTTACAAAACTTCCAAGTTCATGAGTTTGTGATTTAGTCTCATTTTGTCAAGATTAGTGATTAAATATTATACATGTTGTTGGTTGGTAAATTGTTTGAATGATTTTTACAAAAGAAAATGATATGCTAAAAGTATGGACACCTCCATTTACAGAGGAAACTCTGGCGAAATTTTTCTAGAAATACGACACTTAGAAATATTTTTCTAACAAATGTGTACAAATATATTTTTAAAGGTTATTTTCCTAAATAAACTTCGCCATGATTTTTATTACAAAATACCAAGTGCCGGAGGTTGATTTTCGTAAACAAAATTTGGATAAATATATATTTAGAATATATATCTTATACTAGAACACTTGTGTGGATACTTGTTTATTTGTAAGATAGTTATATTATATTAGAGTAAAATAATATAACTTGACAGTTGAATTGTGTGGGTTGTGGTGGAAAGTAATGAGTAAATAAACAGTATGTAGGATACGTGTTATGCATGAGAAACTGATTGTAATGTGTACCTCATTAGGACGTGTTTACTTGAGTAATTAATCTAACCGAGCAAACCAATGTGAGTTCACACACTTTCTAAGGCATGGGATTCCCGGTGGTTTGGGATTGGGTTAAAGAATTTAAAACGGGGTCTACATATCCTCCTTGGGTAGGATATGTACGGCCATCCTCCTTGGGTAGGATGCCAGTATTATTCTTGTGTATTCTCCTTGGGTAGAACTACGTACGTTCGTCCTCCTTGGGTAGGACAACAACCTTAAAACTTACTAGACAAAACTCTATCATGAAGTCCCTCAATTTATATCGACTTAATCGCCGAGGCCAATGGCGAGCGGGTCATTAGTTAATAGCGCTATTAGGTTTAACAAACCTCACACCGTGCCAGTCGGACGGGCGTGTACTAATGGACTATGGCAACTGTCAGTGATGATAGACACTGATATAGGGCACAACTTATTTACGTTAGTAGTCGATATGGTAAGGTCTAGTGGTTCACATGGGGAAGCCCCCACTAATCATGGACATGGTTTGGGTAATAAAGAATGAACTGGTTAAATTTTCTTTCAACTACGGGGTAACCCCCACGGCAATTACGCCAACGAAAGACAAACCACGTTTTCAGAAACAACTTAAAACAAATCAACCAATCGTGAACTCACTCAACTTTGTTGTTGACTCGTTGTTACATGCCTTACAGGTCGCTAAATGCTTGGAGCTTGCACGAAAAAGGAGTCGTTGTGGTGTACGGACTGTTATGTTCCGTGCTTAAAATTTAAATCCTTATGAACTTATTAAACTTGTGTTTTGAACTTTAACTTATATACTATGGACTCATGTTTTTGGATTTACGTTTATGCTTCCGTTGTTTAAACTAAACTTAGTTAACTAGCTTTGGTCATCAATCGTATTGTGGTTGATTTCATTTACTTGATTACGTTGTTCAATATGATTGGTGGCTCGATCCTGGTCATGTCACGCCTCTAAGCGGTGATACTCCGCATGGTGGATTTTGGGGGTGTGACAATTTGTTTTATTAATATACAGTAATAATTAAACCCTAGATCCAGATCAAGAACAAAGAACATCTGCAAAGACCCAGATCAAAAAAACCCCAATAATGGTGTTAGACCAAATACAAATCAATAACAAATCACATCAGTCACATGCTAGTCACGAGGGGACACCGCCCTTGGATTGTATTCAGTGTTGTACAGATCGCTAGGCGCTAGTCGGGCGGTGGAGTACTGACTAGGGATTAATCAGGATTAATCGGATCGGAATTTTTATATATAATTTTTAAATTCATATATACACACGTACATTAATATCAATACAATACTTAGGGGTGAGCAAATTAACCACCATAACCGATAACCGAACCATAACCGACATAATCGAACCACTAATAACCGATAACCAATATAACCAATGGTTATGGTTATGAAACTTTGTATAACCGCTCAATCGGTTATGGTTATGGTTATGAAGCTTTGGTTAACCGATATAACCGAAACCGAACCGAACTTGTGATGTTAACTTTATATAATGGATTTGTGTTTTACAAAACCATATAGAGGGTTTTACTAAGATAAAAGTATGTTGGTAACAAAATAATCTTGATGTAGATGTCATTTGTTTTGATAAAGAACTAAGGTGTTATCGCCATAATTGTTTTTGTTTGAGAATTACCTTATTAAAAAGAACCCTAAATCGGTAGTTTAACCAAAAAGTTTAGTCTCCGTTGTCTTATAAAATAGGCTTAAGCTAAGTTCAAATCATGCACAACCCTATTTATTTCAAACCTTGCTTGGTTACTTAACCGAAATTAACCAAAACCGAACCATAACCGACTTCATAACCTATTAACCGTAACCGAAGTTTGGTTATGGTTATGGTTACCAAAACTCCATAACCGAACTAGCGGTTATGGTTATGGTTAATAGTAAAAACCGAACCAAACCGACCCATGCACACCCCTAATAATACTTAAAAATAGTTTAAAATTCAAACAACTAAGTTTAAAACATAGCAAATCAAGTATTTAAACATTCAATACACACATTAATATCAATATAATACTTAAAAATAGTTCAAAATTCAAACAATGAAGTTTAATACATCGCAATTTAAGTATTTAAACATTCAAACATTAACATATCAATCATGACCTCATGGAATATGTTTTACTAGGTTAGAAACATATTTCTTTTGGGCTAGATTGGAACTAAACAACTTGGACCATGTATTTAATGGTTAAAAACATTTGTTTGGGCCAGATTTAAAGTAAAAAAAGAGTGGGCCAACTAGAAACGATTTGGCCGACTTGGGCCGATTTGGGCCGCTTTGCACCGACTAGGACCGACTTGGACCGACTACCGACTAATGGTTCGACTAGCTAAAAATTAATCAGCCAATGGCCGACTAGCGCCTAGGCGCCGCCTAGGGCCGATTAATACCGATTTTTACAACACTGATTGTATTTGGGGACGGACGCCATCTTCCCTATTGTTTACGAGTCGCCACGAATTCATCTCCCCCCAACATCCAACCCTTTACTTTAACAAATTACAAACATGAATTATTCTCACTAACTTACTTTTCACATTACTAATAACAAAATGCAAAACGGTGACGTTTGTTTGCCGGAGGTCTAAACGTTTTCGGTTGCACTCAATCAGACGTTTTCATCGTCGATCATTGATGTAGGTTTTTGGGCTACTTAAAAACATGTATTTTTACTTAAATACCTGTACGAGTACGGGTAAGTAAGGTTGTATCCACAAAGAATTTGTGCTCAGCGTTTAGCAATTGAACTAATTAACTGTTGTTGAACTAAATTGGGGTTTGTTTGATTTATTAAAAGAACATGCGAATTGTTTGAGAAAATATTATCAGATTGAAAAGAAGTAACCCCACCCGGAATCTCGATCACAAGTTTAACACAAAAATCTGTTTACTGATTCAAACACCACATGAACATGGCATTGGGATTAATGAACTTAAACGATTAGGGACAGGTTTTAACACTAACCGTACAACCTCATAATCCGTTAAGATATACCAACTACCCACCTAGTTACTAACCTGCTAACGATGCAAGAAAATTGTCAATACGCTTAATAAAAGACATGTTCGACTTACAAAAGAACAAATAATATCCAAAAGCCAAAGCATGGTCCACTGATCAAGAAATAAGCAAATGATTGAACCAGTCTCTCTACAAAGATAGTGAATCTTGAACACCTATTCAGAACATTTATTCAAGAAAAAAGCAAACATCTAATCAAGACTTGGAAACCGCTGTTCAAGAAGATACAATATTTGTTGAAAGCTAAAAACTGTTGAAGACCAAAGCACTGATGTCACACCCCCAAAATCCACCATGCGGAGTATCACCGCTTGGAGGCGTGACATGACCAGGATCGAGCCACCAATCATATTGAACAACGTAACTAAGTAAATAAAACCAACCACAATACGATTGGTGACCAAAAGGACGTAACCAACTTTAAGTTAACAGCGGAAGCGTAAAACATAAAACCAAAACATAAGTTCGTAGTTCGTAAGTTTAAAGACCCAAAACATAAGTTCCATAAGTTTATAAAGTTTAATTATTAAGTACGGGACATAACAGTTCGCATCCCACAACGACCTTCTCCTTGTGCATGCTCCATAAGCATCTAGCGACCTGTAAGGCATGTAACAACGAGTCAACAACAAAGTTGAGTGAGTTCACGGTTAGTTGTTTAGTTTATAGTTATTTCTAAAAACATGGTTTGTCTTTCGTTGGCTTAATTGTCGTGGGGGTTACCCCATAGTTGAAAGTATGATTAACCAGTTCCTTCTTTATTACCCAAACCATATCCAAAATTAGAGGGGGCTTCCCCATGTAAACCACTAGACCGTATCATATCGACTACTAACGAAAATAAGTTGTGCCCTACATCAGTGTCTATCATCACTGACAGTTTGCCATAGACCATTAGTACACGCCCGTCCGACTGGCACGGTGTGAGGTTTGTTAAACCTAATAGCGCTATTAACTAATGACCCGCTCGCCATTGGCCTCGGCGACTAAGTCGATATAAATTGAGGGACTTCATGATAGAGTTTTGTCTAGTAAGTTTTAAGGTTGTTGTCCTACCCAAGGAGGACGAACGTACGAATTCTACCCAACGAGAATACGCAGGATTAATATTGGCATCCTACCTATGGAGGATGGCGGTACATATCCTACCCAAGGAGGATATGTAGGTTCCGTTTTAGTTCTTTAACCCATTCCCAAACCACCGGGAATCCCATGCCTTAGAAAGTGTGTGAAGTCACCTCGGTTTGCTCAGTTAGATTAATTACTCAAATAATCAGGAAATCAGGCACGTCCTAATAAGGTACAGATAACAATCAGTTTCTCATGCATAACACGTATCCCACGTACGGTTCATCTACTCATTACTTCTATCACATACCACACAGTTCAAATGCCAGGTTATATCGTTAAGTTACATTATTTTGCCCTAAATAATATAACTAGTTCACAACATAAGCAAATAACCACACAAGCGTTTTAGTATTAAAATATATATATTCTAAATATATATTTTTCCACTTTTATTTAAGAAAATCAACCTCCGGCACTCGTATCTTGTTACAAAAATTATGGCGAAGTTTATATTCATAACACAGGTTATAAAATATACTTGTAGCGCTTGTTTAGAAAAATATTTTCTAAGTGTTGGGATTTTTAGAAAATTTCGCCAGAGTTTCCTTTGTAAATGGAGGTGTCCATGCTATTAAGCATATCATTTTCTTTTCCAAAGATTATTCAACAATCAACAACAATTTACCAAGAGCAAACTATTCTATTTACAACCCAACATGAACTTGATGTTTCATAAAAACGCGAAGTAACTTGGTATAGCGTTTAGTGGGTTTAGTTACCCTCCAAAGTGTATTTATTTCTTTAAAAATCATTTCCTTAAAAGAGTTAAGTGTTTACAACTTGTAAACGATTTTTACAAAAATTAATCTTTCGAACTCTTCTTGTAAATAAAAGATTTCTACACTTATTCCATTCCCAAAAATGGTGTAAGTGTATGTAAATGTCATAATCTTTTTTTAAAAATCGATTCTTGAACTTTGTTTATTTAGAAAAGTCTTTTGTAGAAACCCGGATCTACATGATCTCCAACTTACTTTGTTTATTTATTCTTCAAGAAAGATTATTTTTATCAAGATCATATGTAACTAGGAGATGATTATTTTATGTAACATAATATCATCTCCTAATCTTGTTAAGTCATGTTTCTAATCATCACTTAACAAGATTCATATGGTGATTAGTATTACATAACCAAGAATCATCCTACAATCAACAATATATTCACTACAACGTTCTTTTAACAACATTTCATCTTTATGCAACTTCATGTAAAGCTTTATGTTCATCTTCTTAGTTCTTGTTCTTTAGTGTCTTTAACATAATCATCATACTACAACTTTTGACTACAAAGACAAGATGAACAAGGGTGTAACAAGGACTTACTACTAGCACAAAGGCTAGGGATGATTCTAGTGAAGAAGATGATGGAAAAATGATGGTGAAAAAGCAAGAAGCAAAGCCCTTTGAAGCTCCACAAGTTGCAAGCTTCCTTGTATCACCTCATAGTCTTGAATGAAGCTTAGTGATGGATGAAGATGGTTGTGATATGGTGGAGGTGGTGGCGGGTATGGTGAGGCCGAGAGGAGAGGGAGGGATGAGCGAGAGAGGGGTGTAGTCTTGTGAAAGATATTTGATGATCTCTTACAATCTCCCAACCATACTTATAAGGATTCACACAATATTATGTTTACTATCACAAGTAACAATCTAATATAAAAATGGAAACAAATCCAAGAAGCATGTTGGTGAAATTTTGTGGGTCCCTTGTGGTGACCGAATTCGGTTGGGGGGGTTGGTTGTAAATTTTGCAACTAAGTTGGTAAAGGTTAGTTAAATCTCAAGTGTATAGTTACATATGTTAGTTACTTGATATTTAGTGGGTGTTAGAGTGTTCGGGGATCATGACTAGTCAAGAAATAAATAAACAATGTGTTTGGCAAAAAATTTGGTGTCCAGGGTAATGTCCGGTTGTTCGGTTAGATACCGTTCCGTTAAAGTGTTTAATTATTCCGTTTATTATCTTTTCGGTATCTTTTGCAACACTTTTAATTCCCAATAGTCAAGAAAGCATACAGGACTATTTAGTAACTTTTCTGCACAATACTAATATGTTAACAAGCACATGTAAGTATGACGCAGTGATCAGAAAGTAGTTATGTAATTCAACACAGTCATCAAGCACTTTAATTAACATTAATACATCGTACGAATACATGAAATCATGAGGGTTGTCACATTCTCCCCCTGTTAAGAAAATTTCGTCCCGAAATTTAGCACGTGGGTACTGAGGAAGCTAGTTAAGTTGCGTGGTTTACTGGTTTTTCCTGAGGTGTCACATCATCCCACCGTTGGTTTGGAATTTCGTCCCGAAATTCTGTAGTAGTTTCAGTCTCAGTAGTGGTTGCACTTTTCTTAAACAACTGGGGATACTTGGGTTTCATTTGGTCTTCTCGTTCCCAGGTATACTCTGGGCCACGATGGAAATTCCAACAAACTCGAACAAGAGGTATTCGGGTATGATTGAGAATCTTAACATCTCGATCAGTAATCTCTACTGGTTCCTCGACGAATCGCAGCCGGTCGTCGATAGTGAGCTCCTTGAGAGGAACTATGAGGGTCTCATCTGAGAGACACTTCTTCAGATTCGACACATGGAAAACATTGTGAACTCCGCTGAGTTCTTCAGGTAGATTCAACTTGTAAGTCACTTTGCCAATTTTCTCAATGATTTCGAACGGTCCAACATATCGCGGGTTGAGTTTTCCTCGTTTGCCAAAACGAACTACACCTTTCCAAGGTGAGACTTTAAGTAGCACTCGATCCCCAACCTGGAACTCGAGTGGTTTGCTTCGCTTATCTGCATAGCTTTTATGACGGTCACGGGATGCCGCCATTCGTTGTCGTATCTGAGCAATCCTCTCGGTTGTATCTACTACAAGTTCTGGGCCTGTGATTTGACTGTCGCCAACCTCTGCCCAACAGAGAGGTGATCGGAACTTCCGTCCATACAATGCCTCGAACAGAGCGGCCTGGATACTGGTGTGGTAACTATTGTTATACGAAAACTCTACTAACGGGAGGTGTTTTTCCCAGCCATTACCAAAATCGATTACACATGCCCTAAGCATGTCTTCAAGGGTTTGGATGGTGCGTTCAGATTGCCCATCCGTCTGCGGATGGTATGCCGTGCTCATGTCTAATCGAGAACCAAAGGACTTGTGCATAGCTTGCCACAATTCGGATGTAAAACGCGAGTCACGATCAGAAATGATGGAGGTTGGCACTCCGTGCCTTGATACCACTTCCTTTAGATAGACGTCTGCTAGAGTAGAAAACTTATACGTTTCCTTGATTGCCAGAAAATGTGCAGACTTGGTCAGTCGATCCACGATCACCCAAATGGTATCATTTCCGCATTGAGATCTAGGCAGGCCAGTAACGAAATCCATGGAAATTTGCTCCCATTTCCATTTAGGTATCTCTGGTTGTTGAAGTAGGCCTGATGGTTTCTGATATTCGGTCTTGACTCTCGCACAAGTCAAACATTTACTGACGTAGGTTGCTATGTTGGCTTTCATACCAGGCCACCAATACGTAGTCTTGAGATCATGGTACATCTTATCCGAACCAGGATGTACCGAATAACGATACTTATGTGCTTCATCCATCACAAGCTCGCGTAAGTTTCCGTAAAGTGGAACCCAGATGCGCCATGTTACATAATAGGCACCGTGTTCCTTTTGTTCTAGCCGCTGCCTCGATCCTCGTAAGGACTCCGCCCTGATGTTTTCTGCTTTCAATGCTTCGACCTATGCATCTCGTATCTAGGAAGGAAGACTAGATTGGATGGTAAGTTTTAACGCTCGCACACGTTTAGGTATAGTATCCTTTCGACTGAGGGCGTCGGCCACAACATTGGCCTTGCCCGGATGGTACTTGATAGCGCATTCATAATCGTTCAAGAGCTCGACCAATCGGCGTTGTCGCATGTTTAACTCATTTTGCTTGAAGATATGCTCGAGACTCCTGTGATCGGTGTAAATGGTGCACTTGGTACCGTACAGGTAATGTCTCCATATCTTAAGTGCGAAGACAACTGCTCCCAATTCCAATTCGTGCGTAGTGTAGTTCCTTTCGTGAACTTTATGTTGGCGCGATGCGTAGGCAATGACTTTGTCACGTTGCATCAACACGCAACCAAGTCCTAGGATGGAAGCGTCGCAATAAACCACGAAATCATCTGTGCCTTCTGGCAATGAGAGGATTGGTGCGCTACAAAGTCTATCTTTTAGTTGCTGAAAGGCGGATTCCTGTGCATCACCCCAATGATAGGTGACACCCTTCTAAGTCAGTGAAGTGAGAGGTTGCGCAATCTTTGAGAAATCCTTGATAAACCTTCTGTAATATCCTGCCAAACCCAAGAATTAGCGGATTTCTATTGGTGTACGGGGTGCATGCCAGTTCTTAATCGAATCAACCTTGGATGGATCAACATGAATCCCATCCTTGTTTACCACATGGCCTTGAAAGTGGACTTCGCGAAGCCAGAAGTCACATTTTGAAAACTTGGCATACAACTGCTCTTTTCGAAGAAGTTCCAGAATAAGCCTCAGGTGTTGCTCGTGTTCCTCCTGATTCTTAGAATAGATCAGGATGTCGTCGGTGAAGACTATGACAAATTTATCTAGGTAAGGTTTGCACACTCGGTTCATGAGATCAAGGAAGACCGTAGGTGCGTTCGTCAATCCGAAAGGCATAACTAGAAACTCGTAATGCCCATAACGAGTTCTAAATGTTGTTTTGGGGACGTCCTCATCTCGGACTCTCAGTTGATGGTAACCTGATCTCAAATCAATCTTAGAGTAATAGCTCGACCCTTGCAGCTGGTCGAACAAGTCGTCAATACGTGAAAGAGGATAACGATTCTTCACGGTCACCTTGTTAAGTTCACGATAGTCAATACACATTCTGAAAGTACCGTCTTTCTTCTTCACAAACAAGACTGGAGCTCCCCAGGGCGAAGAGCTAGGACGTATGAAACCCTTTTCCAAGAGTTCTTGTAATTGCGTGGACAGTTCTTCAAGTTCTAACGGAGGTAGTCGATAGGGTGCATGAGCTATTGGTGCTGCTCCAGGAGCTAGCTCGATTTGAAACTCGACTTGTCAATGAGGAGGAAGACCTGGTAATTCCTCAGGGAATACCTCAGGAAAATCACGTACAATAGGTATGTCTTCTATCTTCCTTTCTTCCGAGGATGTATCAGAAACGAAGGCTAGAATAACAGTGTGGCCCTTTCGCAAACACTTCTGGGCCTTGAGGAAAGAGATGATGCCCACAACAGCACCACTCTTGTCGCCCCGAATTACGAGAGGTTCTGTACCAGAACGAGGGATGCGGACAATCTTCTCATTGCAAAGAATTTTCGCTTGCTGATGAGATAACCAATCCATCCCAATAACAACGTCGAAACTACCCAGAATGATAGGAATAAGATCAATAGAGAAAGTCTGACCAGCTAGAACGAGGTTACAACCCTTAACTATGTGTGTAGCTTCAAGACTTTTACCGTTTGCTAGTTCTACCGTGTGTTTGGTGTTCAGAAGAGTTGGAGTGCGCTTAAGCATTTGGCTAACTTTTAAGGATACATAACTAGTATCGGCACCCGAATCAAATAAAATAGTAACAAAGAAGTCGTCCAGAAGGAACTTACCCATCACAACGTTGGGATTGTTCCTTGCATCACCCTGACCAATCACGAAGGCACGACCTCGGGCGCCATTGCCATTATTGTTACCCCCGTTGTTTCCTCCATTGTTGCCTCCATTGTTGTTCCCGTTTCCTTGGTTGTTGTTCTGATTCTGGTTCAGCTGAGGACAGTTCCTCTTAAAGTGGCCTTCAGCGCCACACTGAAAGCATCCTTTATTGCCCTGTTGTTGCTGCTGCCGGTGGTTCTGTGGAGCTTGTTGTTGCTGTTGACGATTCTGATTCGCAGGACGTGGGCTCCTGCAATCCTTGGCTTCATGACCCAGCTTGTTACACCTCAGACAACGACCCTTGTGGCACTGCCCGCTATGATGCTTGTTGCACCGGTTGCACTTGGGGTGGTTCCCTCGGTATCAACCCTGTCCTTGACTACCAGAAAATTGCTGACCAGGACTCTGGTGGTCATCAGTCTTTCGCTGCAGACTCTGGTGGTCATCAGTCTTTCGCTGTTGAGACTGAACTGAAGTAGAACCCTTGCCCGAATTTCCATCCCACTTGCGCTTGTTATCATTGGGAGCATCAGAAGTAGTAGCGTTAATACGCTTGGGCAGCTTGTTCTGTTCAACTGCCTGATCAGTGAGACGATGAGCCAACCGGATGATTTGCTGAATGGTACCCAGGTTAGCTGAAGTCACGTGACTCTGAATCTCTGGTACAAGACCCTAGAGGTACAGCTCAATACGCTTGATGGGAGGTCCACCATAGTAGGACACAAGATGGCCAGCTCGTTTAACCTCTTCGTATATGCCTCAATCTCAGACCCCGTCATCTTCAAATTGAAAAATTCCACCTCTAGCTTGTGGATGTCGTCACGACTACAGTACTCTTCCTTAATCAGCTCTTTGAAGTCGTTCCATGGGGTGGCGTTAGCAACTGCCAGCCCTAGCAGTTGGACCTGTGCTTTCCACCAGGTTAACGCAGCACCTTCGAGTGTTCCAGTAGCAAATTTCACCCTATGACCTTCAGGGCATTCACACATCTCAAAAACAGACTCAAGCTTCCTGAACCAGTGAAGAAGGCCTACAGCTCCTTCTGTGCCGCTGAAAGAACTAGGTCGGCAATCCATGAATGTTTTGAACGTGCACACAGGAGGTTCTGCAGGTTGACCTGTCGTGAGAGTAAGGAAAGACAAAGTTTATCACAAGGGTTGGTTTATGAGAGTAGGATCTAAACATCCTAGGATAGGTCGAAATAGCAGGTTATACCTCCTGCTGGAGCTGCTGCAAGTGCCTCAGCAACTCGTTCATTGATCAAAGCCGTCAACTGGGCTTGAGTTAGGTTGATACGTCCTCCGCGTCCATTCATGATCTTCACAACGAAGCAACGTAAGTGAGAAAAGTGTCGCGAAAGTGCATAAGCATGAGACGACGGAGGAGAGTAAGCACACAATGTTCAAATAGCAGTTATCACGTTAACTAACGCACAGTGTGAACTATCTAACCGAAAATATAACATAAATCATACCACCTATTGTGTCGAGTCTTGCACGTGGAGCGAAGCGTCGTTGTGGATCGTTGAGCACTGTACAGGTTATAGTCTGGTTTTGTCAAAAGCTTTTCCCTTTTTAAAAACCAAGTTCACTATAACCAATGGCTCTGATACCAATCTATCACACCCCCAAAATCCACCATGCGGAGTATC
The DNA here is from genome assembly GCF_002127325.2 of Helianthus annuus. Taxonomy (NCBI): domain Eukaryota; kingdom Viridiplantae; phylum Streptophyta; class Magnoliopsida; order Asterales; family Asteraceae; genus Helianthus; species Helianthus annuus. Next base: position 70,749,210 of record NC_035444.2, on the reverse strand, counting down.
ACCGCTTGGAGGCATGACATGACCAGGATCGAGCCACCAATCATATTGAACAACGTAACTAAGTAAATAAAACCAACCACAATACGATTGGTGACCAAAAGGACGTAACCAACTTTAAGTTAACAGCGGAAGCGTAAAACGTAAAACCAAAACATAAGTTCATAGTTCGTAAGTTTAAAGACCTAAAACATAAATTCCATAAATTTATAAAGTTTAATTATTAAGTACGGGACATAACAGTTCGCATCCCACAACGACCTTCTCCTAGTGCAAGCTCCATAAGCATCTAGCGACCTGTAAGGCATGTAACAACGAGTCAACAACAAAGTTGAGTGAGTTCATGGTTGGTTGTTTAGTTTATAGTTATTTCCGAAAACATGGTTTGTCTTTCGTTGGCTTAATTGTCGTGGGGGTTACCCCATAGTTGAAAGTATGATTAACCAGTTCCTTCTTTATTACCCAAACCATATCCAAAATTAGAGGGGGCTTCCCCATGTAAACCACTAGACCGTATCATATCGACTACTAACGAAAATAAGTTGTGCCCTACATCAGTGTCTATCATCACTGATAGTTTGCCATAGTCCATTAGTACACGCCCGTCCGACTGGCACGGTGTGAGGTTTGTTAAACCTAATAGCGCTATTAACTAATGACCCGCTCGCCATTGGCCTCGGCGATTAAGTCGATATAAATTGAGGGACTTCATGATAGAGTTTTGTCTAGTAAGTTTTAAGGTTGTTGTCCTACCCAAGGAGGACGAACGTACGAATTCTACCCAAGGAGAATACGCAGGATTAATATTGGCATCCTACCTATGGAGGATGGCGGTACATATCCTACCTAAGGAGGATATGTGGGTTCCGTTTTAGTACTTTAACTCATTCCCAAACCACCGGGAATCCCATGCCTTAGAAAGTGTGTGAACTCACCTCGGTTTGCTCGGTTAGATTAATTACTCAAATAATCAGGAAATCAGGCACGTCCTAATAAGGTACAGATAACAATCGGTTTCTCATGCATAACACGTATCCCACGTACAGTTCATCTACTCATTACTTCTATCACATACCACAGAGTTCAAATGCCAGGTTATATCGTTAAGTTACATTATTTTTCCCTAAATAATATAACTAGTTCACAACATAAGCAAATAACCACACGAGCGTTTTAGTATTAAAATATATATTCTAAATATATATTTTTCCACTTTTATTTAAGAAAATCAACCTCCGACACTCGTATCTTGTTACAAAAATTATGGCGAAGTTTATATTCATAACACAGGTTATAAAATATACTTGTAACGCTTGTTTAGAAAAATATTTTCTAAGTGTTGGGATTTTTAGAAAATTTCGCCAGAGTTTCCTTTGTAAATGGAGGTGTCCATGCTATTAAGCATTTCATTTTCTTTTCCAAAGATTATTCAACAATCAACAACAATTTACCAAGAGCAAACTATTCTATCTACAACCCAACATGAACTTGATGTTTCATAAAAACGCGTAGTAACTTGGTATAGCGTTTAGTGGGTTTAGTTACCCTCCAAAGTGTACTTATTTCTTTAAAAATCATTTCCTTAAAAGAGTTAAGTGCTTACAACTTGTCAACGATTTTTACAAAAATTAATCTTTCGAACTCTTCTTGTAAATAAAAGATTTCTACACTTATTCCATTCTCAAAAATGGTGTAGGTGTATGTAAATGTCATAATCTTTTTTTTAAAAATCGATTCTTGAACTTTGTTTATTTAGAAAAGTCTTTTGTAGAAACCCGGATCTACATGATCACCAACTTACTTTGTTTATTTATTCTTCAAGAAAGATTATTTTTATCAAGATCATATGTAACTAGGAGATGATTATTTTATGTAACATAATATGATCTCCTAATCTTGTTAAGTCATGTTTCTAATCGTCACTTAACAAGATTCATATGGTGATTAGTATTACATAACCAAGAATCATCCTGCAATCAACAATATATTCACTACAACATTCTTTTAACAACATTTCATCTTTATGCAACTTCATGTAAAGCTTTATGTTCATCTTCTTAGTTCTTGTTCTTTAGTGTCTTTAACATAATCATCATACTACAACTTTTGGCTTCAAAGACAAGATGAACAAGGGTGTAACAAGGACTTACTACTAGCACAAAGGCTAGGGATGATTCTAGTGAAGAAGATGATGGAAAAATGATGGTGAAAAAGCAAGAAGCGAAGCCCTTTGAAGCTCCACAAGTTGCAAGCTTCCTTGTATCACCTCATAGTCTTGAATGAAGCTTAGTGATGGATGAAGATGGTTGTGATATGGTGGAGGTGGTGGCGGTTATGGTGAGGCCGAGAGGAGAAGGAGAGATGAGTGAGATAGGGGTGTAGTCTTGTGGAAGATATTTGATGATCTCTTACAATCTCCCAACCATACTTATAAGGATTCACACAATATTATGTTTACTATCACAAGTAACAATCTAATATAAAAATGGAAACAAATGTTGGTACACTTTATGTGGACGCGACTCAACTCAACTCGGTTCGGTTCAACTTAGTTTTTACACGGTTAGGTCCGGCTTAAGCCCGACGTCACGACATTCCTCCGTCGTGCGCCCCAGAGTTCGACACGCGAAGCACGGAGAGCCGCGACATTTCCCGATGACACATCACCATGACATCACCATTGTGATGTCATGATGATGTCATAGCCATTGAAATTGAGAGATTAGTCAACGAAACATACATTCAGGGCCGTAATTCTTCACATGGGCCGTTTCTCCTCATTGGGCTTTGACTTCAATTTGGGCTAGATCCTCATCGACGAAACTAAGTTGTTTCGTCACTTGTATGTCGACGAAACAGAATGTGTTTCGTCGACTTTGTTGTTTCGTCGGGTCCTTTTTCTGTTTAGTCAAGGTCTGTGTCTGTTTAGTATAAATACCCCTCATAGTTTCTGTGTGAAACTGATGAGCACAGAGAGACTTAGTGAGAGTCCGTTAAAAACATTGTTTGTATATGTTTGTGGTTGTACTCATCCATAATCAATAGATATTGAATCTTTTGGTTACGCATGTGTTCTTGTTAAAACTGTTTGGTTTGCACCGTCACGGGGATTCCGCACCCGTTACCGTGTTTGTGATAAACAAGTATAGGTTTTCGTTATCGATCCACCAGAAAAACGGGACCTACAATTGGTATCAGAGCTTTGGCTCTTTTCCTTGTTTAAAACCAAACATAGTTCGGTTTTTATCAAGTTTGAACCTGATTGTTTATGATTTTCTGAAAAAAGTGTTCTTGAAAAGTTCATATATTTTCTGAAAAATTTCCTAAAATCGGTTAGATCTTGCTTGTTTTGCTCAAAAGTTTTATCAAAAACCTTGTTAAGTTGATTGTTTACGTGTTAAACCGGGTTTTTAGTAAAAGTTTTAAGCGAATTCGGGTTTCGGAAAATTGTTCGGTCACCGGAATCTTCAAATCTTCATCGTGTTCTTCACTAATATTCAAAGTGTTCTTTACGTTTTCCACTTTTTGATCTCTTGAAAGGTTACTGTATGAGTTGTTTGTTGATTTTCAAAATTTAAATAAAAAAATATTATTATTAAAGTATTTCACTCCATGTGTGTTCGGTGAAGATCAGTATGGTCTAGATTTGAAATTGTGTCGTGTGTCAGAAGCAAGATAAGGCTTCTCTTAAAATATCTCACCGACTCCTCCAGATCTTATCCACTCAATCTGTTTCGTCAACAAGAATACAAATCAGTTTTGTCCCTCACAATTAAATCGGTTTCGTCACTGCATTAAATTATGTTTCGTCAAACAAGACAAGCAACAGTGTTTCGTCGCCTAAAAATAATCTTGTTTTGTCGTCAGTCAACATCAAAGTGGTCAGTCAAATATTTCGGCACCTTTTCTTAAATCACATTTAATTCTGTTTCATCAAACATAATACATCAACCTCTTTCGTCGCCAAATAACACATATCGGTTTCGTCGGACCAAATCAACATCAATCTTGTTTCATCGATCTCACGGTTCAAATCTGTTTCATCGTCTACTTATCTCAACCTGTTTCGTCGACGATCATATATCAATCTGTTTCGTCAATTAAATATAATAGCTTGTTTCGTCGACATCAAATTTCAATTCAGTTTCGTTGAAATACATCAGTTTCGTCGATCAGTGTTTTTAAACACTAGAAAGTGTATCGTCGTCCATCATAATTCACAACAGGAATTGTGTTTTTCGTCGATCTAAATCAGAATCCAGTTTCATCGGTCAACATCATTCACTATTTCATCGTGATCATTTGTTATTTTTAACAGAAGACTTGCAAAAGTGTGATAACAGTCTGTTTTCAAGTGTGTGATCAGTTTTTCACATTCATACATCAAATATGAGTTGTACAAGTCCGTGGGATTGGAGTACGGACTCACAACCAGTTCAAAAACCGACTTCGATGGCCGAATATTTAGCGAGTACCATACCTCAACAACAACAGTCAATAAGTGCAAGTCAATGGGCATTGGTGTCGAATCAAAATCAGAGCATTCAAAGTCTTTTGCTTAGTGAGAGTGAGACGGGTAGCAACAATCGGCCGCCAAAGTTAAATCACATGAATGACTATCCATCATGGAAGGGTCGTTTCCACACATACGTTCAAGGGCAAAGCAGCGAACTTTGGACATGTTTCATTAATGCATGCAACCCTGCCCTCGAAGTAGCAGCATCAACTTCAGCGGGTTTTACTAATATGCCTGAAAACCACAAAAAGGCATATGATCTGGAGAAGAAGGCATATGCTATTCTCACTCAAGCACTTCACAAAGACATCTATCATCAATTCTCCTATTATAAGACCACGAAAGAGTTATGGGATGCATTCGTAGCGAGAGGAGAAGGAAATGCAGCTTCTAGAAAGACACGCCGTGATTTATTGAAGAAAGAGTTTGAATCATTTCGATTCTTGGAAAATGATACTCTAAATGATATGACTTCTCGCTTTTATCATTTGATTAGTGAAATGTGTTCTTATAATGTTGCTGCAACTCATTAGGAAATGATTGCACGGTTTGCTGATGCTCTACCTCCTAAGTGGAGTCCATTCATTGAACTTCTAAAGCATACGGGCGCTATGGATACAGCCAATGGCACTCTCTATGAATTCATTCAGAAGTTGGAGCACAAGAACGAAGAGGAAATCCGGAAAGCTAAAATGATTGCACCTCCTCAAAACATAGAAATGTATTTGCCTGGTTTTGGTCCTTCAGCTAGTTCTATTCAGCAACCGAAGCTTCAAACGGCGTTTGTGTCCAACACAAGCTCATCTCCGTTTCCACAGTTCAATCAAGCCCAACCACAGTGGAATCAAAGTGCTTATATGTCGCAATCCATATCCCAACCACAAGCCCAACAGCAACAAGCACATTATATCAACAATCCTTCACTCCAAAACACCAACACTGTCAGAGTTGATACTTCCAATCTTTCAAAAGTCGGTGTAGAAGTTGCTAAGGAACATTTGGAACTTCTCAACACAATGTTCAGTTCATATTGTGGATTGGTGGCAGGTCACATTGGAAACATCAATATGATCAATGAAGATTATCAGCAGATGGACCGTGATGAAATGGAGTTAATGGATATCAAGTGGGCGTTTGCAAGTGCTGTTAGACGGGCAAAGGATTTCATGGCTCGAACAGGAAGAACTTCATTGGAAGGCAAGAATGATACGAAGTACGGGTTTGATAACAATGCGGTTACTTGTTTCAATTGTGGCGAAAGGGGACACTTCAAACGTGAGTGCACTCGGCCAAGTAGACAAGGCAACCAGAATCCATTCAGAAATCAGACAAGTACTTCCAATGCCAATCAAGATAACTGTGGAAAAGGGATAGTAGCGGTGAACAACAACCAGAACCAGTCTGGACCATCAAACACCAATCGAGCATTGAACGTTCAAGCTGATGAAGGATGGGATTGGTCTGTACAATTCGGAGATGGTAATCAAGGAGGTGGAACTGCTTGCTATGTAAAAATCATCAACCACATCAAGCATGTTCACAAAGAAGAATTTGCTGAAAGCGATGATAGCTCGGGTTATAGCGGGAGTTCAAATGAAGAAGGCTCGAATGCTGGAGATTATAATTCTGAAGATGGATCTTTTTCTTGTCAAACTGCCTTTATGGCAAATGTCTCAGCCTCTACGAGTCAGGTAAAATATGAAACTCCTAGCATATGTAGTGATTGTGCTGATATGAAACTTAAATGTGCTGATTTGAAACGTGAATCTGAAACGGTTCATAGTCACAATCAGAGTTTGGTTGTTGAACTGTCAAAGTGCAAAGAGGCAAATATGGCTTTAGTTCGAAATGAAAAGGAATTTAAATCTGTAATTGAAACCTTAAAGAAAAGTATTTCCAAAGTGAACAAATTTGTTTATCATAAACAAGTTAGTATTAACGATTACATTAACATTGTTGAGGAAACCAAAAGCGAACTAGCCATTGCAAATGCGAGCATGATGCTATCAAGCAAAAATTGGAGAGTTATTCTAACTCCCGATTTGTGCCCGATCACATAATTGGCGTTCAACAACTGAAAGGGAACGTGAAAGGCGTAGGGTATAAGGCGTGTCCACCCCCTTTGAGACACAACTATACCAAAATGCCCGATGAAGAGGATATGCCTCGGTATGAACCCAGTGTGCCTCTTGATTATGAGGAAGTTACTACTGGCCTAGGGTTCAAACCGGACAATTCGTCGGAGGGCTCATCTGATAACAAAGAAAAGTCATCATGTGCTTCAAATCAAAGTCCTCCAACCATTGAGGACTATGATTCTTCAGATGATGAATCAGATGTGAATGACCAGGATGAATCACTTGATGAGACGAAAGGAGTAGAAATTCCAATAGAGAATCATATTCTTTGTGATCCTCCTACTCCTGCCATGCAACCTGTTGCCAAGCAAGTGATAGATCCTGTCAAGGATGTCAAAGATGACAAGAAATCTGTGTCTACCATTAAGAGTAATAATGTGTTGTACACTTTGGTTGGTGATTCTAAAATCTATTCAGATCACGATTTTCCAATTAAAAATGTCAATCCATCTTTGATTGATAAAGTTTTTGAAGACAACACGAATATATTTTTGGGAATGACGATCCCTGGAGTTGTTGTAACTCAATGTGATCCCATTCCAAAATCCGAAGTCAGAAAACAATTTGGAAGTCAAAAATCACCAACAAAGCAACAACCTTTTGCTCCTAAGGGCAAACAACCAGTTCAACGAGCTCAAAGGCTTAATGTTTCTAAATCAAAATATGAAACAAAAGGAGCTCATTATCATAAGAAAAGCAATGATGTTAAATTTGTAGCATCAAACGGTACTGATAAAATTGAGACTTTTGAAAATAAATCAAACACCGATTTTATCGAACAAGTCAAGATTTTAAAACGTAACAGTCAAAACAATTACACTCAACATACAAATGGGTGTGATGAAAGAGCAAGTACCTCAGGTTCTACAGGTTCGACATCTGCTAGTCGATCAAATTCTCCTAAGTTTGTTGAAAGGGAACGTGCTTCAAATGCGGGAAGTTTGGGCACATCATTAAAGACTGCACAAACTCGCCCAAACCAAATTTTGTTGAGAAAGCACCACCTGAAAAGGTTCACCCTCAACGTCATCCCGTTTCACCAAAACATGATAAAAGAATAGTTAAGGAACAAGAAATGAAACAACGACGTCAGAACATCAAAGCTGTTGAAAAGGCTTTAAAATCTGAAGTCAAAACGGTCAAAAGGGAACCAAGTTCTTCACAACCATTAAAACCAGAAGGTTCAAAATCTGTTTACAAAACTCAATCTGGTAAACAAAAACAAACTTGGAAACCTAAGACGGGTGATAGTTCAGGGGGAGCTGCTGTTTTTGAAAATCATCAGGAAATTGAAATTACATTTCTTGATTCTCAGGGGCAACCCAAGTCTATGAAGGCTTGGGTCCCCCTCTCCAACTAATCTCTGAGTGAGTGTGTAGGATGTTCCAGGAGGAACTTTCGATAGTCGTAAGATTGTTGATAGTGGAGCGTCCTTGCACAAGATAGGCGATAGAAGAAATTATAGCCTTTGATGGAGAGAAAAAGAAAGGGGAAACAGAGTTGTCTGTTGAAAGAAATTGATAACTTCGAGAAAATGCAAATCATTTCAAAGTTTGATTGTTAAAGGCTTTGATCGGGTCCCCAGGGATAGATTCAATCAAAATGTACGCACCTGCAGCACGTCTGGAGTTCAAAATCAACAAGATGAACGTGCGGTGTACATTTCTTCGCGGTGTGATTGAAGAAAATGTGTTTGTTGAACAAACCAACCGGGTGTGCGGATGCCTTGGCGTGGATTGAACAACCGCACACTACTTTTCAAAGAGAAAGTCAAAGACCTTCGCTGGTGCAATGTGGAAGACCAGCCGGACCCGGAGGTTTATGATCTTGTTGCTGTGAAGAGTTTTCTCGGAATAAGTGAAGTAGCTACAAAAATCGACCTTGAAATCCACACCGGGTGGATATCCTGTTGGGAGAGCGCTCAGATTCCTGGCAATGCACGAAGCAGTTGCAGGATACGGTTTTAAATTTCTAATCTCTCCTATACTTGTCGATATTTAAGCTGCTTTATGAATTATTATCATCTCGTACAGCACTCTTTGGCCAGACACGTTGATCTTAAATATCACCTCACACGTGATTGTTTCACTATGAAACTCGTCAATGTTGTCATGGTCCGCACTGCTTACCGACGTGCCAACCCATTTTTCCAAAATTCGATAAATCATTTCTGATTAAAATTAATTTTGGTAAACGGCATTGAGGTAAAACATGAGTTAATCCAACATCAGGAAATCGTTTTTGTAAATACCTTTGTGTTTTTAAAATTTATCATAGTTTGTTGATTTTAGGGGGAGTAAATCCAAAATTTGAAAATCCAAAAACATCGAAAAATTTCAAAAACACAAAAACAATAGAAAAACAAAAATGAGTTTCCTGGCGAGAAAAAGAGAATATGATAGTACATCAATGGTCTGTTGAAACTTCTTTAAACTGAACTTAAAATAAAAAACGATATGCAGGTCTATATAAGATGTATCGGTAGGCTCACAATCATTTTAAAGTGTCCAAGGTGATATAAACTTAAATCGACTGAAGACCAGGTGGGAACCATTCATTGGCATATGGTCTTAGTACCGAAATTTCGTTTGAGAGATTGCCGAGGTTTTGAGATATTCGGTCTTTATGTTGCTTATCATCTGGGTATCATGGTTGTATCTTTTACCGAAAGATAACGGGGACGCAAGTCTAGATCTTCCATGATACTATACATACGTGTACATAATGCATTCGACCTCAATAAGTGATCAACAATCACATGTCCAAACAAAATAAGTGATAATATATCACATTTATCCAGGAGTCAAGTTCGTCTCTCTGCTGTACGAAAGTACTGACCTGTTCACGGACTTGCTCATGTGCCCTCATGCATCGAAAATCAAGTTCCTCATCAATAAGTGATTCTATCACATAGGGCTTGTTTTCAATCAAAATAAGTGAGTTTCTCACATCTTTTATACGGTCAAACGGATGATAAACGGTATACTCACCGGTAAGATGAACTCTCGTGCATACCTTGATACGGGAATGTGTCGTGTGTGGATGAACACCGGTCTGTAAGTATAATTCATACGTAATCGTATCCCCTCGCCATGATTACATCTGATAAGTTGAGCTTACGTGGACAAGAATACCGATAATCGTTATAGGATGCTTATCTAAATGTTAACTAAAAGAACAACAAGAGCGTTTTGGCGTGACCGTACACTGATATGATTCTCTTACCCTCGAAACTCGCAAAAAGAATGTCTGTAAATATTTATTTACTGCTTTTAGTTTTTGCATCTTTGTATATATTTATTTATTGTTTTCCGTCTTTACATTTGAAAAATGAAAAATACCAAAAAGATTTTAGGTGTGTTTTAATATAAACTTTATAAAATCCAAAAAGATTTTGCTTCTAGTTTATTTTTGATTGACCGATGTTGGAACTCGAGCCTATCCTAACCAAAATCCTGATTTTAAGCCAGAAAACAATTGCACCTTCATAATCTGTCGAAGTTAACAAGTTTTGAAAGTTAAAGGATTAAATCTGAACATTTTTAAACTTTCAAACTGTTGTCGGTCGGTGTTTGATTGAGATTTTATCACATGTGTGTCATTTGTTTAAGTGTTAACTATATTCCAAGCGGTTGTTCTCATTATGCGTTTAGATTTCTTGTGTGTGCAGATGCTAAAGGCGAGGAGAACATGTTAGATGACAAGCTTTGGAATGAAGACACGACGTGAAGGCACTCAAAAGATAAAAATGATCAAGTTGCCGCTGATCACTCATCAACACCACAAGGATCTAAAGAATTGAAGATCAAAAGATTCACGAGCATGACTCAATGGAGAGTTCATTCTGAGGGGGAGTTTATTAACGCACTTCCTAAATGAAATGGGGAGTTTGTTGACACACTTTTGTAACACCCCGAAAATATAAAACGTTATATTAAAAATTATAAAGTATAAATAAACGGGAAAATTTACTAACTAGAAACTTTTAACCTAGTTAGTTAACAGACTAGAAATAGCTTATGAAGGGTTAAAGGCTACTAAACAATAAGTAAAACAAAGTTGAGGGGCCTAAGTTGTAACAATTAAAAACTTGATTGTTAGTAACAAATAAAACCAACCAAACACCCCACAAAGGGGATGTCTGGTCGATCAAAACATCAGGGGCGACCCCCACTCCCTCTCAAACCCTAAGCTTCACAAAATTGATCAATTGAAGGTTAATTCTCGTTCCAAATCGAAATCAAAACAGAGATTCGTGATCCTCATCACAAGAGGGTTACAAGGTATGTGAAATTTCATGAAATCTCTCAACTTAAATTTCACATGTAATTTGGGAAATTCTGAATTGTTAGTTGCATGTGTGCCTTGTGATGATTTAGGAACAACTAGAGTGTTTAGGGACAAACCCTAGGCAAATAGAAGTTGAAATCTTGCGAAATTTTGATGAATTCATAAACACCTTGTAGGTGGGTTGTGGGTTTTACAAGATGAAGATGAACACTAGGGTTTAGAATGATTATTCTAGTGTAATTTGATCATAGAAGATAATTTCCAGAAGAGTATGATGTTTACATGCTATATGAGAGTTTTATTGATGTTGAGTTAGCTAAAAAGTAAGCTATGAACTTGAATATGAATTGTATGAAAATTCTGCCTATATAGTGTTTGTTGAAATGCCTCAAAGAAGGCTTAAAACTGAATTATTAAGTTAAAAACGCATAATCATGATGTATTGCAAAATGCGCGTTATGTATGTGAAACAAAGAGTTCTAAACATAAAGTGATTGAACTCTATAGGAAAGGAAGCCGGGGTATCGAGCGGGCAAACCAGTGTAGACGCACGTTTGAAGGGCTTGCTTTAAAGGTATGTAACTTGACCCGTTACATTAAGCAAATTTAAATCATTATAATATGCATAGTTAAATTTTAGAATAAAGGTTGCTATGAATCTAGGCGATGATATCGCTATATTGAATAATTGGTCAAAAGTTGGTTAGAACTCGTTGGTAGTCGTCAAAAGGAAGAAATTCCGTAGACGAGCCAAATGGGTCGGATAATCAAGTGAGGCATGATTAATGCTCCGGTTTGTGATAGATTGATTGTTGATATTGGTTATTATATAACATACTAGAAATACCAGATTTTAATGTATTGATACTATAGAATACTGAAATCCGAGGGTTGGGGTCTTGGTGTAATGCCCAAACCAAACAAAAACATGAACTTCCAGGTACTACCGTAAGTTACGGTGGTACCGTAACTTACGGTAGAGATCAGGGTCTTACGGTGGTTCACTACTGTTTTACGGTGGACCAAAAGATTTCCAGGACTCACCGTAACTTACGGTGACACCGTAAGTTACGGTGGAACCAGAATAACTTTCATATTTTTGTTATTTCTAATGTGATGTTAAATCTTGGGATTATATTATATATCAACGTCAAAACTAATGATTTAACGGTTTTGATCATAGGTAATTTGGTGGATCTTACGGGTGGCGATCAAGTGATTAAATGAAGAACCGAACACTCCATTTTGAAGCTTCCGCAATGTTTTAGATCTTTTGTAGTATTTGTGTATGGGTTGAAAACACTTGTTAAACAAATTTATAAAACGCTTTAACTTAGTCATTAGTTGACTAAGGTCTTTGTTACTTATGAACTTCGTTAACCAATGACATGTTATTTAATCAATATTTTACTAGAAATGGTGTTGTTTATTATTAAAAACAAGTGAAAAATTTAAGGGTGTTACAACTTTCTACTTACGAAGCGTGAAGACTTTGAAGATCCTTCGACATAGAAGACACAGAAGACGAACCATCACGAGTAGCGTCCAAGGGAGAGTTTGTTGGTACACTTTATGTGGACGCGACTCGACTCGGTTCGGTTCAACTTGGTTTTGACACGGTTAGGTCCGGCTCAAGCCCGACGTCACGACATTCCTCCATCGTGCGCCCCAGAGTTCAACACGCGAAGCACGGAGAGCCGCGACATTTCCCGATGACACATCACCATGACATCACCATTGTGATGTCATGATGATGTCATAGCCATTGAAATTGAAAGATTAGTCAACGAAACATGCATTCAGGGCCGTAATTCTTCACATGGGCCGTTTCTCCTCATTGGGCTTTGACTTCAATTTGGGCTAGATCCTCATCGACGAAACTAAGTTGTTTCGTCACTTGTATGTCGACGAAACAGAATGTGTTTCGTCGACTTTGTTGTTTCGCCGGGTCCTTTTTCTGTTTCGTCAAGGTCTGTGTCTGTTTAGTATAAATACCCCTCATAGTTTCTGTGTGAAACTGATGAGCACAGAGAGACTTAGTGAGAGTCCATTAAAAACATTGTTTGTATATGTTTGTGGTTGTACTCATCCATAATCAATAGATATTGAATCTTTTGGTTACGCGTGTGTTCTTGTTAAAACTGTTTGGTTTGCACCGTCACGGGGATTCCGCACCCGTTACCGTGTTTGTGATAAACAAGGATAGGTTTTCGTTATCGATCCACTGGAAAAACGGGACCTACAACAAATCCAAGAAGCATGTTGGTGAAATTTTGTGGGTCCCTTGTGGTGACCGAATTCGGTTGGGGGGGGGGGTTGGTTGTAAATTTTGCAACTAAGTTGGTAAAGGTTAGTTAAATCTCAAGTGTATACTTACATATGTTAGTTACTTGATATTTAGTGGGTGTTAGAGTGTTCGGGGATCATGACTAGTCAAGAAATAAATAAACAATGTGTTTGGCAAAAAATTTGGTGCCCCGGGTAATGTCCGGTTGTTCGGTTAGATACCGTTCCGTTAAAGTGTTTAATTATTCCGTTTATTGTCTTTTCGGTATCTTTTGCAACACTTTTAATTCCCAATACTCAGGAAAGCATACAGGACTATTTAGTAACTTTCTGCACAATACTAATATGTTAACAAGCACATGTAAGTATGACGCAGTGATCAGAAAATAGTTATGTAATTCAACACAGTCATCAAGCACTTTAATTAACATTAATACATCGTACGAATACATGAAATCATGAGGGTTGTCACAACTAATGAAGTCAAAGGTCTGATGGAGAAGACCAAACATCTATATGGCCAAACAGATGTTTGGATAACTGCAACAATGGATAGCTTAGATAGTGTTTTCTCAATGTAACAGTATTTATCTTTTATCAGCGTTTAGACTAGTTAGAACAGATGCTATGATTTGCACAGATGTTTACAAACTTTTGTGGAATCTTTTATGTTAGGAATGTTAGATTTCACTATCAAGGTAATATCAGCCAATCACTGAACAAAGTTTTCGTACTTAGTATAAACAGATCACACATGTTAGTGATCTATCATCACACACTTCACCTTTTCTCTTGTACGAACTGATTTGTTACGTGATCAGCTGAAGGGAGTCTGTAGAGTCAATCGAATTGTAAAACATTTGAAACCTTTGAGATTAATGAAAAACAATCATTGATGATGATTTTCAGTTTGTGAATTTTATTGTGATTAATCAATATTTGTTTGCAAACATCAAACTCGGTTCTAAGAATTGGTATCAGAGCTTGGTCACGTTAAACTCGATTTCACAATCAGTTTCACATAAAAAGATCAACTCATCAAAAATCCAACACAGTTCGTGGCTCATAGTTGTATAGTGAAGAACTAATCAAGTGTCTTTCAGATACTCTGTTTTTCTAAAAAAAAAAAAAAACAAGAAAAAATGATACAAAATGATCCCCACAATACAGGCTTTAGCAATAAACCACCTATGCTTGTCGGATCTGAATACAATATCTGGCAACGTAGAATGAGGCATATGTTATCTCCATAGCATATATGGTGTTGGAAATATGTGGTTTTCGGACCACATGTCTCAATGGTTCCAAATGCCGAGTTCCAAAAGGCAATTGTCTTGATAAGGAATTGTGAAAGTAACCTAAAAATAAAAAGAAGAAATGTATAGAGAGAGGTGAGTATTTTCATTAATCAAGTATGAAGTGCAATGAAGAAAACAATATATACGAGAACTAAACCTAACCATAACCTAACCATACATAATGTAGCTATAACACATTAGCACCCATTATGATAACATGATAAACTATACTTTAAGTACGTCTATAATAGAATAGATATCATTTATACAATTGTTGATACCTACAATGAATAGAAGTTATACATTAATCTTGATATACAGGCCGGTTCTTGGCTGGCTAACCCAGGCTGTCGCTCGAGGCCTAAATTTTCAAAGGGCCCGAAAGGATTTTATAAGCTTTTATATTTATATAAAATTATATATTTAGTATATGCATCCATTTATTACTCAAAAAGTGTTTGTGGTGGAGTGTTAAAAACTATTTTAACATAACGTAAAGGTCTCAAGTTTAAGTCTTAGTTCCACTACCATTGTTTTATTTTTTTTAAATTCATTTCACCTTAACCACAATTTTAGGCCTAATTATTTTTGTCGTCGGGGGCCTAATTTTTTTAAGAGTCCTCAAGGACGGCTCTATTGATATATATCAGTCATTGACACAACATAAATATAAAATGACATAAGAAAAAAACGAAGATAATTGTAAGCCATAAACGTAAAATATATGTCAAAGTGGTCGGTTTGAGTTATAATTAAGTGCTTTCGATTCCAGTATGTGAAGCTAAATTTTTTATTAGAATAAAGAGGTCAAATGATTTAAATACGAACTACTCAAGAATTTATAACCATCCAATTCACTTTATAGTTGTTTTACTTTTAGGGGCTTAATAAGCTAAGTTGAAACTATAAAGCTTAAGCTTAACTCGTTTTGAATTGTATTTTCAAAGTTCAAACTCGACTTTTTAGATTATATATCTACTATCTAAAAAATTTATTTTTAATTATATACATACTAGGTTAGAACCCTGTGTATTACACGGATTGAATAAATGTAATTTTATATACTAAATAAAAAAACATTATATTTTTAAAAACCTCATTTATTACACTTGTTGAGTAAAAATAATTTTATATATTAAATAATAAAAATTATATCTTTTAGAACCCCGTTTATTGTGCGGATTGAATAAATGTAATTTTATATACCACACAATAAAAATGTTATACTAAAAAAAACCATGTGTATTTACGGGTGGAAGAAATATAATTTTACATACTAAATAATAAAAAAAATTAAAAAAACTCCATGTATTGTACGGGTTGAATAGATCTAATTTTATATAGCAAATAATAAAAAAATGTTATATCTTTAAAAACCTTGTGTATTACACGGGTTTATCTATTGTTAAAAAAATCTTTAAAATTATATCTTTAAGAACCTCGTTTGTTGTGCGGGTTGAGTAAATGTAAATTTATATACCAAACAATAAAAAAGTTATATTAAAAAAAAACCTTGTGTATTCACGGGTTGAAGAAATGTAATTATATACTAAATAATAAAAAAAGTTATATTTTAAAAAAACTTTGTGTATTGTACGGGTTGAATAAATCTAATTTATATAGCAAATAATAAAAAATATTATATCTTTAAAAACCCTGTGTATTACACAGGTTTATCTAATCAAAATGGATTTTTTTATCATTTTTTAAATTAGGTTAATAGTATTTTAAATTTTTGGTTTGATTAATAAGTTGTTTAATATAATTTCTCATAGTAAACAATAATAACATTAACATTAAATAATATGTATGTTTATCTACTATTAAGTAAAACAATCTTTTTAGTTTAGATAAGACTTTACGATTTGAAGTTAAGTTTATGCCAATAATTTAGGGTTGATAAGATTTATATTAATTTAATTGATATTTAAGTTTATGCCAATAATTTAGGGTTGATAAGATTTATAATAATTTAATTGATATTTAATAATCTATACTATATAATAAAAGAAACATGTTTTGGGACACTTGTCATTCTCTCATTTAATTGATTAAAATTATTAATAATATTTAATCTAATCTAATACAAATAATAATAATATTTAATCTAATCTAATACAAATTCTTATTATTAATTCAATAACCTATTGTTAAACTAAAACTTCAATAGAATCTTAAATCCTAGCTAAACAAGTTTCGAAATTCATAATAATATTAATATGTTAGACTAAATATATTATTGATATATATATATATATATATATATATATATATATATAATATTATTGATATATATAACTAAAATTATTATCAAAAATATTAATAATAGGTTTAGAATCAAATACAAAGATTCAAAAAATAAGAAGTCATACAAATGGTATCAAATAGACTCTGATTGACCTCATTTAACCGACATTAGAGCCGTCTTATCGAACTCTACGACATTAATTAATATGTACGAGTTGATGGGTTACATTTATATTAACTCATTTATGTCAATATGGTATGTAAATGTCTCTGTCTTTGTTTTGTATTTACAGGAAATATCTATACTACATAGTTTAAATTGTTCAATCCGTGTAACACACGGGGAACTAACCTAGTTTAAATTAAATAATAATTATCTACAATTAAGGATGGTCTATAATAATTACAAGTGTCCCAAAGTTGGTTTCTTTTATTATATAGTATAGATATAGATATTTTTATAAATATGTAAGTTGTAATTTATAATACATAACATTATATATATTTTTTTATTTTATATTACAAAAACAATATTATTCATTGTATTTAATAAAAAATTTCTATCGATATAATTCATAGGTTCATTTATTAAACGGGCTCCACTTTAAGTTTGAGGTTGGATTCAAGCTTGTTTAGTCATTTAAGCCCGACTCTATTCATAGCGAACCACTCAAGAACGACCCAACTCGATTTAAATTAGTCCTATAATCATGGATATTATAAAAGAAAATAGAGTGAATTGCCAAAATCGTCCCTGAGGTTTGGGCACGTTTGGCAGTTTCATCCAAAACAACTTTTGTGTATCATATTGTCCTTCACTTTTGGGCTAATTTGTCATTTTCATACAAACGTCTAACTTTTTTGCCAAAATCATTTCTGAGGTTTGGAATTTTTGTTGGGTCAAATTAGAGAATGATGTTATCAATTAAGGCGACTTTAATTGGCGATCTTATTATTTGTATAATGTAGCGTGAGGTAGCGATGTTAGTTAGTATAGTTGTGCATTTAGTAAGTTTAGTAGGTTTTCCAAGCAAGAGGCGGCTTGCTTGAAGGACAAGGCTCAGGGGCTATATATAGATTACTACACCTCATTTGTTAGGTGTGCATTTGTGAGCCGCCACCCCGGGTAGCTCACCCGGGGTGGATGATTATCTTTTGTATTCTCTTATCACATTCAATGAAAATATGTTTGTTCAAATCTTTGTTCTTATCTTTCTATTGTTTGTTTATGGTTCTCGAATCACCCGTCTCATCACTGTTTTTCACCGAACCGAGACTGAAATCGGATCTTTTCGGGACTATAATATGGTATCAGAGCCTCGGTGGCTCGTTTCAGTTTCAGTTTGGTCGGTTCTTCACCGGAAAACCGCCGGAGACGTAAAAAGGATTGAAATCTGTGTGTTTTGAGATGTTTCAGATCTGGCGTAGCTGAATCTAGCGGTTTTGTTCATCACAGTGTTATTCAATATTCACAACTAGCTGTGTGTGTTATGTAGAGAGATGAACTGGGAGAGAAAGATAGATCGAAGAAGATAGAAAATGAAGTGGCGGTGCACGATGTTATGGTGGCTGTTGCGAAGTTGTTTCCAGCTAGCAGTGGGGAAAAGATTGTATTGGGTATGAAACCGAGTCGTGGGAGTTGCTGCTCAACAAAAATCTTTGCTAGCTTAACAAAAAATCTTAACAAAGTCTCGACAAATCTTTGCTGCTCAACTTTCAAACGACATCATGATTTCTTTCAAGCGACATGATGTGCAGATCTTCAAACGACTCATTGCTGAAATGACATGATGAACAGATTTGGCTTTCAAATGATAAGCTTTTCTCCCAAACGAAACCCATCTTCAAACGATAACCAGATCTTCAACCGGGGATGTTGGTTTGCGGTATATTGGTTGTTTGTCTGTTCTGAAGGTTGTTCATGGTTCTCTGCAGTAGTTCTTGGTGTTAATTGCGAGCCGGTTGAGTGGTTGACGACCGGAAGTTTTTCCGATCAATGGTGGTCTGCGGTGGTGGCAAAAGGATCTGTCGGCTAGGTTTGAATGCATGGCGGCGGAATATTGTTGTCTGCGACTAGGGTTTCTGTCACCATGCGATGTTTGAAAGTTTGGGCCTTTGATTGTATGTTGGGCTCCACTGATTGATTTGAATTACCTCGTATGGGCCTGGTACAAAGTTTCCAGACATAATTGCAGAATGATGGTGATGACTTTCACAATGGTTAAAGGACCGATGTCATGGATGAATTTGGTGTTCTTTATTTATTTTCGAATAAATAAATTGGACTATCACAGGGGCCCCTCAATACTTGAGGTAATTTCATTGTTTATTATCTAACATTAATGTCTCTGTTGGCCCACGCAAGAATAGTATGACATACAATGTCCAAGATCCTTAATTATGTTGGGCTCCACTAGAATTATAAGAATTGTTTCATGCGCATGGATGCACACATTTTACATGGTAAAAATATAGATGGGCCGATGAGATATCTGCATATATACCCACTGTAGTTTTGTATAAATGACAAGTTTTTTTTGGGCCGGGTCTTAGAAGTTCATTTGTGGGCCTAGATACTTGATGCAATTTTGGGTCGGAGAGTTAATGATATATTTTTGGGCCGGGAGTACAAGATTATTATATGGGCCGAAAGAAATGCGACTTTGGGGCTTTAAAGTTTTGACCGAGTTGAAGATTTTCAAAAAGAAGCGGATTATTTTATTTCGATCATTGGATGTTTGAACCTTTATCACATGCCAATTATAGTAGAGATGTTCAATCGGGCGTAAAGCTTACACACAGTGGGAGTTGCCGGTTGAGTTTGAATCTTGAATTAATTTGGAGGGTCTACATTTGCGGGGGAAAACGACAATGAAAGATATTTTATTTTCAGCCGATTTCTGAAAATTCGAAGACCACGTCAGATTTATTTTTGAAGATCATTTGAAGAATTGATAGCATCATTCTCGGGGGAATATTGTTGGGTCAAATTAGAGAATGATGTTATCAATTAAGGCGACTTTAATTGGCGATCTTATTATTTGTATAATGTAGCGTGAGGTAGCGATGTTAGTTAGTATAGTTGTGCATTTTAGTAAGTTTAGTAGGTTTTCCAAGCAAGAGGCGGCTTGCTTGAAGGACAAGGCTCAGGGGCTATATATAGATTACTACACCTCATTTGTTAGGTGTGCATTTGTGAGCCGCCACCCCGGGGGAGCTCACCCGGGATGGATGATTATCTTTTGTATTCTCTTATCACATTCAATGAAAATATCTTTGTTCAAATCTTTGTTCTTATCTTTCTATTGTTTGTTTATGGTTCTCGAATCACCCGTCTCATCACTGTTTTTCACCGAACCGAGACTGAAATCGGATCTTTTCGGGACTATAATTTTTTGCCATTTTCATCCAATATCTGCCAGAAAAAATAACCCAAAAAAGGTTTGGATGAAAATGGCAAAAAGTCTCAAAAGTGGAGGGCAATATGGTACAAAAAAATTGTTTTGGATGAAACTGCCAAACATGTCCAAACCTTAGGGACGATTTTGACAATTTACTCAAGAAAATAATACCCTTCAGATAACTTTAAAAAAGTTATCAAATCAAAAGTGTTATATAATTTATAGGTCCGTTTATGGATTTGAACATAGTTTCAAAAGCAAATCATTCAAGAACTACTCAACTCGATTTAAACGTAGTAGTGCATGGTTATTATAAAAATCTATACTTTCTATAAAAGGAGAAATCTGAGTGACATAAGAAAAGCTGATGTGTCAGCTAAAGAGGCTGTCCAACAATGCTTTTCTTATGTCATTACAGCATCATTAAGCCTAATATATAAAATCATTTAAAATTTTGTCTAAACCTCTGCCAAGGTAAACATATGCTCATTTATATGTGACTTTACTTTAATACCTAGCAGCAGTTGTTGTTATCGTCCGTAATGCTTTTAGATCAACAAATATTTAAGGCTAATTATCGGGAAATTCAAAAATGCATGAGAATAAGTAATTAGCCATTAATGCATGTCACTCAGAAACTCCTGTCAATCATCCTTCTTATATAAGGCTTTTCTTCTCATTTCCCTCTTCATATTTCATCACGCTTTCATCTTCTCTGATTTTGAAATTTAATCACAATCCGAATTCCGAATTAGAAGCATGTCAATATCAGTTGATAGTAACAATCTTAGTTTGTTAACGATTTGAATCCTGGGAAAGATATGTGGAACATGAAAGCGAGAATTATTCGAAAATGGAATCAGGGTTACAAGATGGATCTCATCTTCATTGATGAAAAGATAATTTGTATCTCTGCTTTTCTGTTTTATTAGAGAATGTAGTGGTGTATGCTAAGAAAATACTTTCTTTAAATGTTCTTCAGGGTGCTAAGATTCAAGCAGGTATTAAGAGTCATCCGATACCTGTTTTTTATGGACAGCTTCAAGAAGATGTTGTGATTCTGTCGAAATTTGGTGTTGGTGAGAATAAAGATTTATATAAAGTAGTAGTGCAGCCTTATAAAATCAACTTTTATAGATGCACAACTGTTACTCCTGCGAGAGATTGGCAAGGTGTTGAGTATGGTTTCAACTTCAGAGCTTATAAAGATATTCTTCAAGGAGAGGCGTTAAACGCTTTGGGTGTTGGTAGTGTATATTTTTGTAATCATGTCTTGCTTGTATAATATTAGAGAGTTTTACTTATATTCTTGTATAATGTGATCATATAGATATTGTTGGATCTGTGGTTTGTTGTGGAGATCTTGAAATCTTTGATCGACCTCCAAAGGAGACTAAGAAGATCAATTTCGATATTGAAGACTTGAAGTAAGTTGTTGTTTACATGTGCAGTCATGTATTGATCATTGTTTGTATTTAATGATGTTAATAAATAAGATGAAGAATGTTGGTATTTAATGTGCGATCATGGTAATGGTAATAAATGAGATCTATAGTGATTGTATCTAATGCTGAATCATGGTAATAAATGAGATCAACAGTTTATTCTTAGTGAATATATTAGTTAATTTATGGTTCATTTGCTACTTTAATAAATGTCATAATTTTCCTTTGATTTTGTGTTTTTTTCATTCAATTTGGTTTTGATATTAGAGATTTGTAAAGAAATGGTCATAAATTAGTCTTTAGTATATCGTCATATGAATATTCTTTTCATGTAGGGGTAAGGTTTTGCGGTGTTGATGCGTGTTATGTGCGATATATTTTTTATGTATATTTTAAGCCCTTTTTACACTTTTAGCCAAGTTTTAAATTTATAAAACACGATATTTACTAACACTAAACACACATATGGGCAAGTGCACCCATCGTGGACGTAGTATAGTGTTGGTAAGATACCGAGGTCGTCCAAGGACACAAGAGCTTTTAGTACCGGTTTATCCTCAACGTCTAATCAAATCAAAAAGTTAGAAAAGGTTTTTAAACTAAGAAAATAAAAACTAACTAAATGCTGAAAAATAAAATAAAATAAAAACAGATAGACAAGATGAATCACTTGGATCCGACTCGTGTATTGGTATAACCTTTGATTATTTTCGCACTTTTGCACTTGTTTAAGAGATTATCTTAGTTATTGTAGTAGGCCCCTCTTTTGAAGGCGACGTTACCCTCAACCCAGTAGTTTGAGTCAGCAAGGATACAATCCTAAAGGGTTGGATTATTGGAAGATAATTAATTAAGTTATTAATGCAAATTGTGGTAGGCCCCGCTTTTGGCGGTGACGTTACCCTCGGCTAAGTAGTCTGGGTCAGCAGGGATACAGTCCTAAATAGCCGGGTTATAGTATTAATAGTAGTTAACTTATGAGGGGGTCAAAGAGTTTGGATCCCCGCCATCCAATACCTATGGGCATTGAAGGAGATCCTACTATATTTGACCCAGGTCCCTTGCAGGTGTCACACCTCAACCGATGGCGGAAACATCGGGATGAGACGTACAAATTGCTCAAAACAACATAACACTATTGTGACAATATGATTTAAATTTATTTCATAAATGACTAAAATGTCATACATTGTTCAACATGATCAAAACATAAATCAAATTTCAAACATAGTTTATTTTCTAGGTGAGTTTCTAGTCCACCCTAACTTGCTTCTTCATCATCTTGTCTATCAACCTGCAACATGTATTAAAATAAAATCAACAAAAGTTGTTGGCGAGTATACAAGTTTGATACATAGCATAGTAGAATAAAACAAGTTTTGAAGTTGCTCAATATCCAACATGAAGACGATGACACTAGCTACCACTTTTCAACATTGTTCTGCATGTAATGAAGTTGCACTCAAAGAGTGTTGAAGTTGCATTCAAATAAAGTTGCATCCAAATGAAGTTGCACTCAAAGAGTGTTGAAGTTGCATATAATGAAGTTGCACTCAAAGAGTGTTGAAGTTGCATTCAAATAAAGTTGCATATAATGAAGTTGCACTCAAAGAGTGTTGAAGTTGCATTCAAATAAAGTTGCATATAATGAAGTTGCACTCAAAGAGTGTTGAAGTTGCATTGAATGTGGGGTTACAAGCATCAAATCGTTTCATGTTTAAATGTGGATAGAGTGTGATAAAAACAAGACTCAAGTGTTGTGTAATTTGAATATGTAATACATGTTGCACCCGAATGTGTTTAAAACAAAAATGGGATCGAGTATACTCACATTGGTTGCGTTGTGTTTTCTTGTAAGTACGCACGAGTAAAGAGTTGAGAATATCCCAAGAGATCGAATTGAAGTAGTTATCCTAAATAGTTAAAATTTCACATAACGATCACGTTATTATTTATTGGTTTAAAGTAAATAACCTAATATTTATCGTTTATAAATTAGTTACATTTTTTTTTAAATAATTAGAGTACATTTTATCATTGAACTCGTAACATGATTAAAATATATATATATGAATTTAACTTAAAAGTATTAGGTATGTGGAATTAACATTTAAAAGTGATTAATAAAACAAAATAATAATTTTTAATACTACATTTTAAAAAAAATAAGTTTTTAAATCCATAATTAGAAATTATAAATTTATCATATTAAAATCTTAGGTTATGAAAGGATTCTAAATAAATGTTAATTATTTCCATTGTTATTAATTTCATAAAAGAAATGAGACCAAATAGAACATAATTGTTTGTTAAAAGTTTTTAAAAGAACAGAGATAAAAGTGAATTAAACATTTGAAAAATATTAGTTAAACATATTAATATGAATTAGGGATTATTAATTATACATTAATGAAATATAGGAAATCTGTTTTTTTTTTTTATTACATTTATGCAGACACTAAGTGGTCGAGTTTGTTTTATTTTGATTTTTATGTCATAAAAACACTAACAGAATGTCATCTTCTTTAACTTGATAAACCATCTTCACATTTGGCAACAAGAACACAGGTTGGTTTAAATTGTTTTGATGACTTTTAACATCAAAATAAATTTAAGATTTTAGTAGGGGATTAACAAGAACACAAAAGAAAATATAAAGAAGGTTATACCGAACATGATGGTTCACGAGTTTCGTCGAAAGCCCCGGCGTCGGCTTCACGTCCCGACAACTTGTTTCTTCCACTGGTGTGTTCAATATCCGAGAGAGAAAAAAAGAAGTGGTCCTTGCCGTCGTTTTTGATGAGATTGGTCGAAACATTGGTCGCGACTTCTCGTCGCGCTTCGGTGTCTCCGGCGAGCTCGGTTTCCTCCGGCTATGCAGATGATATGCGAACTGGGGAGTGATGGTTTGTTTTAAAACAGAATGGGTGGGTGAGAGGGATGTCGAGTTAGAGTGGTGTCGAGATGATGTGGGATTGTCCCAGATCAAGCACAAGCCGTATATATATATATGTATAAGTTCTTCCCATAAACGCGTTTCGTGAAAATAGCATGATTTGAAGTTTCCGAAATCAAGAGGAGGATGAATGATGTTTGGTTCGGTAGTCCAGATTCATGATGCTCGAAAAGGAAACGCGGCAAGATTATTGTAAATCCCGAACAACTAGCAAAAAAAAAATATTTGGAAATATGGCTGTACGCGTAATCATTCGGTCAATCCGCGAAAAGGAAATGGAAACAAGTTGTGAGGGATGGTATGTGTAGTATTTTAGGTTCGTGATTGCTAAACAAAATGGAAACGCGGAAGTGTTGATAATCTCCGAATATTCAGCGAGAAAAATGGAAATGATTGTCTCCTTCGATGTCAACAGTGAGTGGCGGCAACAATCCTTCAAAAGAGTTCCGATTGTTTCGCGCATATAGATTAAATGTTGTATTTTTATTAACAAACGTAACAAGCGGTGGAGTGGTATAGGTGTTGATTGTTATTCGAGTATACCCGGGATCGAGTCCCGCCATCTACATATTTTATTTCTTTCCATTCTTTTTAGTTAAGAGTTTAAAAAGGTTACAACAAGGTCCTTGTGTTTCGTTAACTTTACTAACCAAACTAACTTGGTTACTAATTTGATTAACTTATGTTAACATTGAAACTTAACAAACTAATTTTGAACTACTTTACTAACCAAACTAACTTGGTTACTAATTTGATTAACTTATGTTAACATTGAAACTTAACAAACTAATTTTGAACTTAACAAGACTAACTAAGTTTTTTTTAACTCCACTAACAAGTTTTAAATTAACATAAGAGAAAATTAACTTCGCAAATGTTTATTTAAATAAATTAATTAACTAAATAATCGAAAATCTTTCAACAGGTATTTATTTCGCGAAAAGTTTCCGAGGTTTTAAGGATTAGGATTCGGATTTCATAACGGGTCAGATTTTGGATATTCGTTTTTTACGAATGTTACAGCAGGACCTCTAAACGCTGAACAAGGCAAGAACCTTACCAAACCGTTCCCTTAACCCCCGACCAGGTAGCCAACATACCTCCATATAGACCGTGGAGATATGAATGGTGAAAATCTTTTATTTTATATAGACAGTAAAATAATGCCAAGACACCACGGACAAACGATAAGGAAAGATCACCTTCAACATAAGCAACTAGTTATTAAAGTCATTAATACAAAACCAAATAAAAAGTGCAAAAGATTAAAAATAAAAAGTATTATACTAAACACTTGTCTTCACCAAGTGATGTAAGAGACTTAGGCAAACATGGCCTTGATTGTCAAGAACTCTTACTATCAATCTTGGATCCCGAGACGACTCACACACTCTACGATGGACAATGGATGATGGTGGTGGATGATGGTGTTATGGTGGTGGTGGGTGGTGGATGAAGTGTGAGAGAGGTGGTGTGCCAAGGGATGAGTTGAAATGAAACCAAGCACTCCTATTTATAGGCTGAACAGAAGGCTGGGCACGGCCCGGTGTCCGCTGGACACGCCCCCGTGCCCGTCTGACACTCTCTCTCTTCATTAATTGTAATTCGCAATTACAATTAATGCGCCTGCTGTACTTTCGCCACGCCCCCGTGCTCACTAGACACGGCCCTGTGGTGGGCAATAGAAGCTTCTATAGGTTTGTCTTTTCTGCTGCTTCTTGGGCACGGCCCCGTGCTGGCTGAGCACGGGGCGTGTTCAGTCTTCTGTTTTCTCTTCTCTGCTTGGGAGGATGCCGTTGAGGGGTCGGGCAATCTACTTTTGTTCCTTTTCTTGTATTTATGTTAGAATTAGCTGTCTTTTTGCTTCTTTTGTGAATTTGAGCTCATTTCATCCTGAAAATACAAAAGGAAGACAAAAACACTCTTTTTCCAACATTAGTACTTAAAAAGGGTTAGTTTTATGCCTCATTTGATGTAATTTATATGTTGCATTTTACACACATCAGGTGTACTGTGTGGAATGATTATGCTCTGCAGATTAAGGACTTCATTTCTAAAATCCCACCTCATGAGCATGTGATGGCTGTTATACAACATGGAAAGTGTAAGGAATGGAAAGGTATTTTTGTTACTTTCTGCAAATCATAACTATACTGTTTATTTCTGGCAATATAAAGACAGGTATACATTAAATATCTAAATACTTTTGCATGTAGGTGAATATACTGTTCAAAGTGATAAATTTGCAACAAGGATTTTTCTAAATGAAAAAATTGATGAAGTTAATGAACTAAGGAGGAGGTAATTTGTCAATGTAATTTCTATTGTATATGGATGTTCAAGTCAAATACTTGGTTTCATGTTATTTGTATACTAATACTAATCATTTGTGGTATTTAAAAGTCTTATACTTAAGTTTGGACAAGGGAGTGGTTCTACTTCTCAAACAATACTCTCGTCTCAGAGTGTTTTTCCATTGCATAAAGAATTTGTAAACTGATGGTGTGAAGAAACATGTTGATGAGATTAGTGAGATAGAAAAGGTTTCACATTTTTTTATATAGTTTGCTTATTTGTTTGGTTTGTCACCTACATGTTTGTCAAACTAGAGATTACAAGTTCATATATTGTTTTTACAGTAAATGTCTTCTGTTGTGGTTGCGACAATTAAGATTGTGCAAGAAGAGTATGGTTGGTTTTATGCTGCTGTCGTAAGTGTTTCAAGAAGGTGATGGGTAAAAGTGAATACTTGCAGAATTTTGAAAATGTTTCAGATGATATTATTCGATTGCCTGCGACTTCTTTGGTTTGTCCCAAATGTCATAGTGGATGTACATCGATCATCACAAAGTAAGCAATGATGATTATTTAACGTTATATTTATATAAGTAACATTATAAGACTGATATTTGAATATAGTTTTGCAGTTTACTTAGTCATTTGTGTATATTTCAGGTTCAAGGTGCAAGTCCGGGTGCAGGATGAGAGTGGTAGTGTTTCTTTTGTTATGTTTGATAGAGATGTTCAGAAGCTTCTTGGATTAGCGGCCAGTGACATAAGAGAGAGGCAGGTTAAGGCCAATGATACTGGATGTTTCCCTCATGAGATATTTCGATTGGTTGATAAGAAGGCTGCTTTTAAGATTGATGTTTCAGAGTTCAATCTTAAAAATGACTATCGTGTTTATATTGTGCAAAAAACATGTGATGATCCAGTAATAATTGTTGAGTTGGTTGGTGGAGATGGTAATGGTGATGAAAATACTGAGGAGGTAGTGATGTGTGCTAAACAGACTATAAAAATTAACTAAATTAGACTCTCTAAGCTAGACACTAAAAAGCTTTAATTCTAGACTCGACCTAAAACCACACAATCGGCAAGTGTACCGATCAATGTAGTATAACCTAGGAAGTCCGGATATCGAACCACAGGACTTTATGTATCACGCAAACTAGACTCTAACAGACACTGACAGACACGACTTAACTTGTTTATTTGTTTGGGGGGGGGGTTACGGAAACTAAGGAAATCTATATTAAACTACTAAATTAAACTAAAGCTAGACTAAAGACGAATAAAGACTGAGGACCTTTCTTATATGAGAATGAGACCACCTAGACAAGAATCCTGGATTGATTTTAAGAGATTACCGATTAGGTTAAATGCACGAGTTATGGAACCGGGATCTTAAAGTACTAAACCTATTAAGAACCATCGAGGCCCCTCGACCCTTCTCAAGGAGAAACCTGTGGAACTACCTAGGCCGTTAATCTTACCGGTTATTAGACACCTTTCCAGTTGTCTAATTATTGTGTAAGTACCCTAATGTTGACCTATTCTTTTCCAATCCTAGATCTAGGGTAGTTTGAAGTAATTAATTTGACTTGATAGACTAATAAGACCGACAGGTAAACCAAGACATGACCTTTTCCAAGGACTATCTAAAGCAATTCGCCGGGTAAGACCTACCAATACCCCCTCACTTTCCAGGTATTAGGACTAGCAGAACACTAAGACTTAGTAAATTATTACTCATTACTTCTAGGGGTTATCGGCCGATTCTCCCTAAAGAGCTAAGGTTTTCTTATGTGATATAGACACTCACCGAAATCCTAAACCCTAATATGACTCTATGTTGTGATATAGACCGTCACTAAGAATCATACGAAGCAAACAATAACAATAAACCAATTCAAAGTACGCATAACAATCATGCAAATAACATAAACCGGTAAAAACTTTATTTCAATCCATTCATCAAGTCTAGGCGGTTTATAAATCTAGCCGAGCATGTTCATAAACGAAAATAATTCAAAGAAGTTCAACAAAGAATTCATTGTAACAAGTTTCGTAAGAAAAGCCAAGAATAAAGAACTAGAAAACCCGATTAGATCTTCAAGCCTTCTTCCCCGAACTCGTGCCGATGATTCCTAGGCTTCACAATCTCCAAAAACGCTCCAAGATTGCTCAATAATCGCCCAAGAAGTCCCTCCAGTCGAAAATTAGGGTTTTCCCACGTTTTGGATGGTTATATATCACTTTCCATAAAAACCCTTTACTAAATTCGTAATAATTGCCAATCAGAACGTTCTGGCTGGGCGCCAGAAAATCAGGGACTGGGTGGTGGGGTGCCACCTTGTTTTTCAGCTCATGTACTCACTTCAGACTCTCGCCAGGGGCCAGAAACTTGCTCAGTGGGTGATGGGGTGCCAGAAAGTGATTTTTCAGCTTTTAAACTCTATTTCAACTCCTCGACCTTCCCAACATGCTTCAAGACTTGACACTTCAATATTTTAACTCGTTTTACTCGGTTTCTCGCATATTTGAGCATCAAGACCTGCGAAACACGATTTGATCAATAGTATACATATTCTAACGAAAATCAAAACTAAATATAACTAAAACTATACAAACTTTACACGAATAAATGATGTATTTTGCAATACATCAAACATCCCCACACTTACTCTTTTTTCGTCCTCGAAAAAGAATTATGCAACGGAATCATAGACAAATATTCACTCGGATCAAAAACATAGGTATATTTAATTAAAACCAAGGCTTGCGTTAGCTGCGATTGCGAATATACTTGTCCCCTTAAACCCGAATCCAATCCTAAGCCCTTATCATGTGAATTTAATTTAAGTGCGGTCAGTCTACCTAGGGTCTCACGCTAGAATTTACAGTCCACCTACTCCCGCCTCAAGCTTATAGGACTAAAGGAACGATCACTGGACCAATTCCCAACCGTCTTATATCAAAACCAGAAGAGTTTACAATCGTATTTTTCTTTTTTTTTCCATTTTTTTTCTTTTTCTTTCGCTTTTTTTTTCTAAGTGAGCGTAGACGATGCTTTCCCTAACCAAGAGGCAATCCGGCTGTAGAGTCGCTATCCCCAACCACAGATTACTTAGGTTTCGGTACTTTTTCTCTTTTTTGCACTGTCGATTTCACACACCCTAGCGGTAATCTTGCTGTAGAGTCGCTATCCCCAGCTCAGATTACATAGGAATGCATTACTTTCATTTAGTTTCTAGCCCACTTTTTATTATATATTTTTTTTCATGATCACAAACTCTAACAATTTTAACTTATAACGGTGCCCCTTATACTATTATTGGCGGTTTTAGTTTCCCATATCTCCCAGGCGAAAACCCACTAGTAAACCGACAATTAAGATATATTAGATCAAAGGGACTTAAAACCAAACCCGGGCCTATCCACATATCCCTAACTAGACGCAAGCTCGATTTATTATAATTCATATTATTATTATTATTATTCGAACCCGAGCAAAAATTTGTCTTTTCTATCATTTTCCGTTTTAGTTGCAAACTTCTTTTATTTCAAAGACATTTTCTGATTTTTTTCAATTTTTTTTTTTGAATTTTTCAATTTTTTTAATTTTTTTGTATTTTTTTAATAATTAAGACTCGATTATTTACATGTATCCCATCCCCACACTTAGAGATTGTATTGTCCCTAATGCAAGAACGAAAATACGACTCAACAACTACCTAAAAATAAAAACTGCAAACGAAATAAATAAAAATATACAACAACAACAAAAAGGAAAACGACTTAGCTGAGTATGTGAGACTGTCAAAGTGCCAGTCGTTTCCACATAAGCCCTCCAATTCGATACGCGCTCAGCAAACAACTCCTAACCTCGGACACGCGAACGAAAGCGGCTACTAATACCAACCTAATCACGCAAACACCAAACACTAGCAAAAGATAATATAATATATCACGTTCAACAACCATCCACAATTATATCAACCAACCCCAAAATCCCAACCAACTTGTTTAATGTATTTAAGTACAAACCAATAGACGAGGATTAAAAACAACATAAAGATAAAAATAAACAAAAGATATAAGCTGTCATCCTCGCTGCATCCTCGCACTCTACTCCGCATTATCCAACACCTCACCACCCGCCTGTATCCCACTCTTGGGCGAGTATCTGGGCCTCGTTTCCTGTTGGGCCGACTGCATGATCCTGCACCTGACATTCTGCAAAAACAATTCACATATGACAAGATAAAGAAAAGCAGAATATTAGTCACGAACTATTTTTGGTATTTTTTAATTTTTTCCATTTTTTTTTTGTATTTTTGAAATTTTTAATTTTTATTATTTTTTTTATAAACAAAAACAACGGCCGTATAGCATTACGTTCGCGACCGTAGTTTAAAACAAAGTGATGTTAAAGCGGCGTTTTGCAAATCCCTTTTTAAGCACAAACCGAACCTCGCCCGAATGGAGATTGAGTACGGGCGAGTGGTATCAATAATAAGATGAGCAGAAGACGCAATAAGACACTACGATGACTCAAACACAATTAAAACGACACCAAAGACCCTAAACTAACCATTGGACTAGACTCGATCTAACTTAGACGCAAAATACACAAATTACAAGCTAATACCTTCTCCCGGCACTTTACTTGCCCGCAAGTAAACCCAAGTGCTTCCCAAACCGACATCGACTTCCAAACTCGCTTAAATTCAGCCATGAAGTAATTGCAAACAAACTTTAGCATTGAAAAAAAAACGCCTAGTTAAAGGAGGTACCATTCTTTGCAAAAGTTCGATTCAAAAATGCAAGTTTCGCGCTTTAGGCGCCAATGTACTACCAAACCAAAACAAATTCAGGTAATGAAGTCCCAATCCAACCCGACAATCATCAATATCCCATAAACAAACCACAATGGAAAGCGACATTAAGTATTCACCGATTTAGCGTTGAAAGCTTTAATGTGTCATTAATGAAACCGGTCACAAACGGATGTAATAAATCGGACTGTATGTCCAAAAATGCACCCAACCACATCCCCAAACTTAATGTTAGCAAATCCGAGACGAAAATATGACTACCATGTTGAGCATACCCCCAAACTGAACAATCCGCAAACAATTTTCTGCTGAAACCCCCAAAGCATATCCAACCCACAACATCAATCTACCAAACATGAACTAACCCTAAACTAAATAAGAAGACTAACCCTAAAAGTCATCACTAATCTAAATAGAAACTAACATACAGACTCATAATACAAAATATGCAGGAGATATACCTTGGAGTCGTGAGATGCAAGAAGGAAAAGACAAATTTTCAGTTGAAAGTGCAACTCCACAGTAGAATTCGAGGTTCGAATGTTATGAAGGTGATGTATGGTGTGGTAAGGGTGAGCTAGGGGGTTATCGGCGGCTGGTGATCAAGGGGGGGTGGGTAGTCGGCGGTTGGGGTGGTAGAATGGCGGCTGTAGAATAGACGGGACTGGTGGTTTGATGTGGAAGAGGGTTGGCGGTTGGGGGTGAGGGATGGCGAGGCGATGTGTTCGGTGAGACGTAGGGTGGTCGGCTGTGAGGGTGGAATTGGAAGAGGAGTATTAGGTGGTAGGGATAATGTGTGACAACTGGCAAATAACTGGTAATTCCGTACAATCTAATCACTATTTATATTTCTAAATCTCATGCATTTAGCGTAACTTAATTACGTAACTGTGTCGTATACTGGATAACAGTGTTAGGACAAGAAAACAAAGCTAAAACATATGTTGGTTTTTGTCGTAATGCGAAACCAAACAAACAATGTCCTAAAAGTGTTGGTAGAAAGTGCTGCGTGCACTATTCACGGTTACACTATTCATGCAAGCAAACCGTGAAATCAGACCGAAACGCTGAAAAACGACACTCGGATAGCATACTGAGTCCATTTATATAAGAAAACATTATTATGAAAACACATCTTGCAAAGAAACAAGACTTTCCGGTATAACGCCCTAATCTTAAAAATGTCCGTTTCGGCTTAAAATATAGCATTTTTAACGTGTCCGAACCTATAACGAAGCAATTCCGGGACTTCGGAATAATGTCAATTGATGAAAAACACACTAAAACAATAGGATGATATCAATGGAATGTTCCTAATCACAAGTTTCCGGTATTACATCGCCATGCACTAAACTAGTCCGTTAGCGAACCGACGAGCTAGTAAGCAATATTTCCGTCATCGTAGCAACCAAATGGAGACTCTAGTGAACTAGTTAAGCTAAATTTGGGACTCGGAATCACTTCATACAACTTTCGGATGCAAGAAAACAACTTACGGAAAATCCTTATCGGTACGACATAAAAGCATCATAGGTGAACCGGCGCTTAACCGGGAACCGTTTAAACTAATTAAACACTATTTTAACTAGTCTAGTGAACTAGTTAATGATAATTAAAGTCCTAATCCCTAATTACCCTACTAATGATGTACTTAAAATGCTAATCACCCTACACCTCCTAATTACCAAAATATCTAGATTTTTAAGACTTTTTATAAAAAAAGTTACACTTTACCCCCCCTCCCCATTCTAGAAATTGGTCAAAGTGGGTCCCACTCACAAGATTTTTGTTGAAATGTGGAAGATCTTATGTATGGAGGGTATGAAGGAAAGTATGGTTTTAAAGACTTGAAAAGATATGAAATAATAACCTCTACACACCACCATCATTTATTACTTCATTTCATTAAAGTTTAAAACACAAAACCACCATTTGGAGTCCTCTTATTCACGGCACAAAGAAGAACACAAAACCCCACCATAAATGACCATTAAACACCATAAATTACTCACTTTCATGGCACTTTAAGGTCATTAATGCAAGGATTAAGCATGGAGAAGCATTAGGGAGTTCTTGGAGCTTAAACATCTTCTTAATCTTCTTAAACATCAAGTGCAAAGTTGTAAGCTCTAAAACCATCATATTTAAGCTTCTTAATACTAGTATTTATTAGAAGTACAAGTTGATCATCTTGTAAATCAAGAAAAACATAATCAAAAACCCTAAACACAAAGCTAATAAACACTAAATATGAATATATTATGTGTTGATTTATGTTGTCTAGTGTTAATATGTTCATGTGATCTTGTTGATTATGTTATTTTTGTTAATATTAGTGAGTTAAAGGCTATATTTATGATGATCATGTTGTTAGTTTCATGTAGTATTTTATATTTGTGTTCATCTTATCATGATGAACATAAATTTGTGATTTAAACATGGTTATGTTTAAATCAAGAAAGATCATCATACTCATTTCATGAAGTAATCATATAATTTTTGGATTACATAAAGAAACAAGGGTTTAAATAGGTTTAAAACTTAAGCTTGGGAAGTCTAGTGAACTTTGTTTTTACAAGATAAATTAAACAACTTGTTTATTATGAAAATCACCTTAAAAAGGTCTAACTTTTATGTATAAAAAGTGTATTATGAAAGTACATGAAATGTGGAAATTATGTTAACATATAAACATGTTTAAAAGAAACTTGGTGAATAATGGTGATTTAGTGAATTGATTATTGATTTAAGCGCGTTTTTGTAACGTGGGAAACGTCATAGTTTAGGGGAAACTATGGCGAATTTTTCTAAAAATCTAATCGCGATTAAAGAAGGGATCAAAGGGTGATTAACAATGTTAAACGTGATTAGTGGTCTTAAACGTCATTACGGAAACTTTGATGGGAATATTTAAGGTTTAAATATTCAAGAAGTTCTTATGAACTTAAACTTATTTTTTTTTACAAACATGAATGGATAAAAATATAACAATGTGTAAATATAATTTTTGGTAAGAAAAATTATATATTTTCGAAAACTTTCTAAGTGCTTGCAATGTGTGCTATATATGTGTATGTAGTAGATACCTAAAGGGTGATCAAAATAAATACACATACATGTTCCTACATGGTCCAAGAAATGCTAGTAAAATCGGACAACTAAATAAAATGGCCGAAATGGAAATACGTAACACTTGACAACAACAAATTGGGCATATCGGCACCGTAAACAAGTTACTACAAAGTCGAGTCTAAAATAACATATTTTCGACGTTTAAACGAGCACATATGTAAGTGACCTATAACAAGAATCCGGAAAGTCGAAAACTATAAAAATTACCAAGTATTTTTCATAGGAAAATGAACTTATTTAAAGTTTGCTACTTGGTAACATTTTGGTAAAAAATTGCAAGATTATGTTAATGGACTCAT
Source organism: Helianthus annuus (assembly GCF_002127325.2). NCBI lineage: Eukaryota > Viridiplantae > Streptophyta > Magnoliopsida > Asterales > Asteraceae > Helianthus > Helianthus annuus. Next base: position 70,714,084 of record NC_035444.2, on the reverse strand, counting down.
AAAGTTAGAATTGGGCCTATCAAAGTTAGTAATGGGCTCGGCCCAATAATAATAAAACATGGGTTAGGCCCGATAACATAGATAACATGGGCTCGGCCCAATAACAATAAAACATGGGTTAGGCCCAATAACATAGATAACATGGGCTCGTCCCAATGACATGGGCTCGGCCCAATAACATTAAAACATGGTTAGATACGATAACATAGATGACATGGGCTCGGCCCAATGACATGAGCAAAGGCTCAATGACATGCGTGCACTGCACGAGGACGTGTGAAGAACGAAGCCGATCACACATAAGTCAATACACATAGAATACATGAATACGCTTACGAATTCAATACGAATAGAATACATGTATACACATAACAATCGAGCGAGTAAACTATCAACGCTCTAAAATACAAGGTTGTTCCAAAAATGACAAACGAGAACATAATAAAGAATTCAAGATGAACAACTTGTACGGGGTCTGAAAGACCTAGTGTCTAACGAGATTAGTACACATGTAGGTTATTGATACGTAAGGATGCTCACTTTGATATCATAATACACGGAACGCAAACTTGTGAGTTCATGTCCCTCCTTTCACTGTTTTCAATGTTTTGTTTTCAAAAACATCGAGGGGAACTACATGTTAAAACTATTGGTATGTTAGTTACGGAGTAGTAGATAACATGATCAATGTGCATAAGTAGGGAGATAACATTAGTAACCATTAATCACTTAGTGACCAAGGTGCAAAAGGTGTAGATCTATTGGGCTTGAGGCACGCCCCACTCCTGGTTGGTATACCCTGGAGTGCTTTTGTGATCCCAAATGATGACAAAGTGTTCTCGGTTTGGTTATTTACTTATGGTACATTATGTCAGGGGGCTCGCTACCCACTGATAGATCCTTAACAGACTCCATGAATGAATCAGAACATACCATGATTACAAGATAACATTTACGAGATTTCATATGATAACAAATACTGCATGAACTCGCTCAACTTTTGTTGACTTTTTAAAACTACATGTATTTCAGGAAACAGGTCTTGAGCCGGTGATTCACTATGGGATTCGGGAAAACAAATGACAACGATGACCACTTTTGGAGGGTTTGTCTTTTATATCCCAACTTCGTATGGGTATATAGTGGACAAAACCTTACTATGTTTTATGTCAAAAGCTATCTTTTGTTATGTGTAAATAACTTAGAACTATGCTATGTCAAACGTAGTTGAAAACTTGTAATCTTTTGTTGAAAACTATATATCTATGGCATCGTTGTTGATTCATGTTGTTAATACATTTGGATGCAATGATTACCTTTCTTACGTCACACACAATACGCTTCCGCTACTAGCAGGGTGTGACAGATTGGTATCAGAGCTCCGATTGTAGTGAACCGGGGACAAACTTTTATAAAGTTTGGTCTACAATCACTAAGGGCTCTCACATGAAAACAAAGTTGATAACATTACAAAGATGATTTCAAAAAGTATGACAAAATGACAAAAGGTTTTCATTGTGTCACTATAACATGAGGATCTATCACTCGGGCTCAATCATAAGTAACTGATATGGTTCAATACATGTTTAGTCTATAAGGAATAGACTTGAAAACACTAAGGCTTACATGTGAAACATGAGAACAAAAATAACATGAGACTTAGTGATTATATATATAATGTATTTATATATGTGTTGTACGGAATATTTGCCAAGAATGAAAATACCTTCGACTACGAATTCTATTTTTTACACTTGACTCACGTGATGAGAATGATGACCTCGCGTCTATTACGAAGCTTATGGCGGTCGTGGTCCCTAAGCGAGACCCTAAAGCATTGATCCCGTGGAAGATGGTTGTTTTCCCTTGGATGGTATATGTTCGGCTTCGGTAGTGACGACGAGGCGGAGGTGGCAGCCTTGGACAACAACTCTACTAGTGGGACGAGGTCCCTGAGGCTCATACTAATCGTGATTGATGACACTCTCGTCCAGAAAAGGAAGATGAAGTACTCATCTTAAAGTTGCCCCTCCAGTTGCTATTATTACGGATTCTCTATATTTCTATTCTGTCTTACGTTGTGCCCTTTCACAAGTAATGACAAGGGGCATTGGCACGTGGACCAACACGAAGGTCCCTTCTATGTTGAAGGTATGTAGATAATAGACTCCTCTCTCTGACTGTTCGTCTGCTTCGAACGAGAGACACTAGGGTGACCATGCAAGGCAATTTATTATTACGGGGCCCACGTAATAACAGCTTGTAGTGCATGGGAATCCTGGTGGGCTCTGCGGGTCAAACCAAGAGATCACTATCCATTCGAAGTTCTTAAGTTGTTCAAATTTCTATCTAGTATAACACTAACCGGAATGGTTACTATAACACTCTACGATACAGGAAGACTACACGTATTGTTTGCACTTAACATTCGATCTATAACACGAGTCGTCTGAGACTAGTCATCGAAAGCAAACAAAACTCGTTAGCCACTCATGGAGGATTTTTCCTCAACATTCTCGAAATTCTTGTACATGGGCTGGTTCTTTGGTGTCTATGACACCTTACCTCATCTTATTATCGGAGATGATTACATTAAACTTCATCGTTTGATATTTGTCTTATTCCAAGGGATACTATGGCATGAGCCAAGCTACAACCCCTTCATTTTATTATTCGACGTCTATGGAAATTATAACAATCTTGTCGAAGCTCATGGAGCTCAAGGAGTATCAACGTATTCGTCACACGGGCTAGTGCGGCGAAGGATTTTTCCTACTTTGGGCGATCGAGATCCATGAAGTATGGGATACACGTTGTAAAAATTGGAGACGACCGTTTGGTTTCTCCTTCTCAACGAATTACTTCTTTTCCCATTTAGGCACATGGCTAATACACTCAAGAGGTACTATGCATTTTGGAATGCATTTATTCATGTATATCATTGTTCAAACATAACAGAGCAACGCTGTCTTGAGGTTTCCATGACCAATCACATTCTTAATTCTTAGGCGCATGATAGGCTATATCTGTCCAAATAAAAGCCTAGACCCAATGATACTATGTATCGGAAACAACGTGACATCGACAAGAAAATCTACGCCTAGAAGAGGGTCAGTTAATCAGCGCCCTACTATTAAAGTTGAACTAGAGGTCATATGGAACAACATGAGGTTGTCAAGTCGACACTAGTGATGGTACTGATGGTACCGGTAGTTCAAGTGGTTCAAATCCCGATGGGACGAGAATGAGTGGCAATGCCACACTTGGAGATGCAATCACACCAGATTTTAATCCTAAGGCTTTTCCGGATTATAAGTCGCGAGACCTCATTGATACGGAAGGTGCGGTGAGTTCTATCCGTTAGTTAAAGACAAGGAAGACAGTTAACCTTGCTAATAAATGTACTCCTAAGTAAACATTTTGGGTAAACTAATAGCCTTCTGTTGAATGAGGCGTTAACTTGGTGGAATCTCCAAGTGCAAACTATAAGGAGTAATACAACAAGAGGTTATTGTGGGAAGAACTCAAGAATCTTAAGCGAGAAGAGTATTGCTCGCTAGTGGAAAAATTCCAAGTTTGGGACCGAGCTCTAGAACTCGATCATGATTAGAGCTAATGTTGTTAGTTACCCTGACGCCTCTACAATCTGTCAAGGATTGATTGCATATTGGATAACACTCGAATCTAAACGCACGGAGCGCTACATTTGGGGTTTAGCCCTGAGATCCGAATCATGATCACATCATGTCACCCTACCTAGATTTATTTTCAAGTAACTCTCTCAGTTAGTCTCGCCAAGGGTGTGGTGAGGATGGGGGACTGCCCAAGGAGGGTGTTAAGAGAAAGAGAAATCCCGTGACACGCAAAGCGAAGGCGATTACTGCCATAATCGATGCTCGCATTAAGAAGTATGCTAATAACTTGTCAAAACTCGGAACGAGATAGGTGAAACTTTCATCATGAGGGCACCTGCAAAAGTGACAAGAGTAGCAGTGTGGTGAGACTTGGCACAAAACAGAAACTAATGAGTTAGCCATATTTAAGAATGAACGAGGTGGTTTTTACTATGGCAAGGAGGTCACTACGAGCATGGACGGTTAAGGATGAATCAAGCTAGTGAGTAAGGAAGTCCAGGAGTATGCTCTACTCTACAACCATCATGTATCAATTCTTTGGATACCAACGCCGGCTTAACTTAGTGTCTTTAGATACTAAGCATATACACGAATTAGAGTCATGTAGGTTAAACATGTCTTGCTCTATCAAGTTAGCTAATGAGGAATTAGCGAAGTCATGTGAAGTCATTAAGGGTCACCGATACGTTCCTATCAACTGACCCGTTGCATCCGTTTTGTTTAACACCGGTGTCGGTATTGGCTTCATCCCTATAAAATTCAAAGTATGCTTGGCCGAGTCAAGTAAACAAGACGTCTTCCCATTCAATAGGATTGATCAATGGTAAATTAGTCAAGTCAGGAAAGACATCAAAGGATGCACACTCGAACTTGGAGCACGAAAATTCAGTAACGACTTTTCACTCATTCAATTAGGTTGTTACGACTTAACTTCTAGCATAGACTGGTTGGCCGACAACCGAGCAGAAGTAGTTGTGCTGCGAAAACTATTATTCTTTTTTTTTCCCTGTCTGACGAGAGAACATCTTTTGGTGCACAAAGAGAAACATGACACACGGCTGCTGACCAACAACTGTATGAAGGCTCGGAAGAGTCTGAGAACAGGATACATCGCCTTTCTTGTCCCTGTGGTCGACAAGAAGGTCGAGTAGCGCAAGGTGGAGGACATCCCTGTGGTAATGGAATACCCTGAAGTCTTTCCAAAAGACTTGCCGGGACTACCTCCGCAGCGACAAGCCGAATTCAGTATCGATCTTATGCCAGGAGCTGCACCGGTGGCGAAAACTTCATATAGACTCGCACCCTCGGAGATGCAGGAATTATTTATTCAGTTTCAGGAATTGTTTGACAAAGGATTCAATAGACCGAGTTTCTCACCTTGGGGAGCTCCGGTGCTATTTGTCAAGAAGAAAGACAGAACCTTTCGAATGTGTATAGATTACTGAGAACTGAACAAGTTAACCATAAAGAACCGGTATCCTTTACCAAGGATTGACGACTTGTTCGATCAGTTACAAGGTTCTAGCTTCTATTCCAAAATTGATCTAAGATCCGAACACCATCAGCTGTGGATCCAAGAGGAAAGCATTCATATGATAGCGTTCAGGACTCGCAATGGGCATTACTAGTTCCTTGTTATGCCCTTTGGCTTAACAAACGCTCCCGCCGTATTCATGGATTTGATGAATCGGGTATCTAAGCCATATCTCGACAAGTTCGTGATCGTATTCATTGATGACATTTTAATATACTCATGAACCAAGGTGGAACATGAGCAACACTTGAGAACTATTCCGGAGCTACTTAAGAAACAACACTTGTATGCTAAATTCTCAAAATGCGAAATTTTGGATTCGCGAGGTCCAATTTCTCGATCACATCGTGAACGAGAATGGAATTCATGTGGACCCAGCTAAGATAGAAGCTATAAAGAGCTGGAGCATTCCAAAGACCCTAACGGAAGTAAGACAATTTCTGGGTTTAGCGGGATACTATCGAAGATTCATCGAGAAATTTCTAAAAAAATTTCTCAACCGCTAACCTCACTCACTCAAAAGGATAAAAAGTTCGATTGGGGTGAAAAACAAGAGGTGGCATTTCAAACACTCAAGGATAAACTATGCCAAGCACCAACCTTATCACTCCCTGACGGTACTGATGACTTTGTGGTGTATTGTGATGCATCGCACCAAGGTTTGGGTTGTGTTCTAATGCAACGTGAAAAAGTCATCGCGTACGCGTCACGACAATTGAAAGTTCATGAAAAGAATTATACCACTCACAACCTGAAGTTGGGCGCAGTGGTATTCGCTTTAAAGATTTGGCGTCACTATCTCTATGGTACTATGTGTACCACATTCACAGACCATAAAAGTCTTCAACACATATTCAATCAAAAAGAATTAAACATGCGCCAGCGGCGATGGGTAGAATTGTTGAATGACTATGACTGTGAAATCAAGTACCATCCAGGCAAAGCAAATGTTGTGGCGGATACTTTGAGCCGGAAAGAGTGAGTTAAAACTTTACGAGTATGAGCTTTAGAGTTAACCATTCAGAAGAACTTCACTACTCGTGTGCGCGATGCACAACTAGAAGCTCTAAAGCCGGAGAACATTCAAGCAGAATCCTTGCGAGGATTAGAGAAACGACTGGAAGAGATCAAAGATGGCACAAGGTACTTCATGGGAAGAATCTGGATTCCTTACTTTGGCGGATTGCTAGACTTAGTGTTGGATGAAGCACATAAGTTAAAATATTCAATACATCCCGGATCTGATAAGATGTATCAGGATGTAAAGGAATATTACTGGTGGCCTAACTTCAAAGGAGATGGTGCGACCTACGTTGGGAAATGCCTAACTTGTGCAAAGGTCAAGGCCGAGTATCAAAAGCCATCTGGACTATTACAGCAACCCGAGATTCCCGTTTGGAAATGGGAACATATATCAATAGATTTCATTACAGGACTCCCACGGACCTCTCGAGGTCATGACATGATTTGGGTTATCGTCGATCGATTAACCAAGTCAGCTCACTTCTTGCCAACTCGCGAGAAAGACAGTACAGAGAAGTTAGCTGAGCTTTATCTCAAAGAAATAATAGCACGTCAAGGAGTACCTATTTCAATAATCTCGGATCGCGATGGTCGCTTTGTGTCAAGAATATGGCAATCATATAAGGAATCGCTTGAATCTCGTCTGGATCTAAGCACATCATTTCATCCGCAAATCGATGGACAAAGCGAACGAACCATCCAAACGTTGGAGGACATGCTTCGCGCCTGTGTGATGGTTTGGGCGGAAACTGGTATACTCATTTACCGTTGGTGGAGTTTTCCCTATAATAACAGTTATCACACAAGCATCAAAGCTGCCCCATACGAAGCACTATACGGACGGAAGTGCCGATCACCGCTGTGTTGGGCGGGAGTCGGAGACAAACAACTCATTAGCCCTAAACTAGTCCAAGAGACTACTGACAAGATAGCAAAGATACGAGACCGTATCAAAGTGGCTTGTGACAGACAAAAGAGCTACGCGGACAGAAGACGTAAACCATTAGTCTTCGAGGTCGGAGACAAAGTCTTACTGAAGGTCTCACCTTGGAAAGGCATAGCTAGATTCGGGAAACGCGGAAAACTAAACCCGAGATACATTGGGCCATTTGAGATTCTAGAAAAGATCGGTACCGTCGCTTACAAGTTGAAACTGCCAGAAGAACTCAGTAATGTACACGACACATTTCATGTGTCGAATCTCAAGAAAAGTCCGACCGTTGATACAGTTATCATTCCAGCGGATGAAATTCATGTAGACAACACGCTCCAGTTTACCGAAGAACCCGTTGAGGTTATGGACCGGAAGGTCCACAAGACAAGGAGAAGTAATATCGAACTAGTCAAGGTCCGCTGGAATTCACGTCACAAACCCGAGTACACATGGGAACGTGAAGATTAGATTAAGGCAAAATATCCCACCTGTTTAAGAAGACTCCTGCAAAGGATGACTCAACTTGAATTTCGGGACGAAATTCTTTTTAACAGGGGGAGAATGTGACAACTGGCAAATAACTGGTAATTCCGTACAATCTAATCACTATTTATATTTCTAAATCTCATGCATTTAGCGTAACTTAATTACGTAACTGTGTCGTATACTGGATAACAGTGTTAGGACAAGAAAACAAAGCTAAAACATATGTTGGTTTTTGTCGTAATGCGAAACCAAACAAACAATGTCCTAAAAGTGTTGGTAGAAAGTGCTACGTGCACTATTCACGGTTACACTATTCATGCAAGCAAACCGTGAAATCAGACCGAAACGCTGAAAAACGACACTCGGATAGCATACTGAGTCCATTTATATAAGAAAACATTATTATGAAAACACATCTTGCAAAGAAACAAGACTTTCCGGTATAACGCCCTAATCTTAAAAATGTCCGTTTCGGCTTAAAATATAGCATTTTTAACGTGTCCGAACCTATAACGAAGCAATTCCGGGACTTCGGAATAATGTCAATTGATGAAAAACACACTAAAACAATAGGATGATATCAATGGAATGTTCCTAATCACAAGTTTCCGGTATTACATCGCCATGCACTAAACTAGTCCGTTAGCGAACCGACGAGCTAGTAAGCAATATTTCCGTCATCGTAGCAACCAAATGGAGACTCTAGTGAACTAGTTAAGCTAAATATGGGACTCGGAATCACTTCATACAACTTTCGGATGCAAGAAAACAACTTACGGAAAATCCTTATCGGTACGACATAAAAGCATCATAGGTGAACCGGCGCTTAACCGGGAACCGTTTAAACTAATTAAACACTATTTTAACTAGTCTAGTGAACTAGTTAATGATAATTAAAGTCCTAATCCCTAATTACCCTACTAATGATGTACTTAAAATGCTAATCACCCTACACCTCCTAATTACCAAAATATCTAGATTTTTAAGACTTTTTATAAAAAAAGTTACACTTTACCCCCCCCCCTCCCCATTCTAGAAATTGGTCAAAGTGGGTCCCACTCACAAGATTTTTGTTGAAATGTGGAAGATCTTATGTATGGAGGGTATGAAGGAAAGTATGGTTTTAAAGACTTGAAAAGATATGAAATAATAACCTCTACACACCACCATCATTTATTACTTCATTTCATTAAAGTTTAAAACACAAAACCACCATTTGGAGTCCTCTTATTCACGGCACAAAGAAGAACACAAAACCCCACCATAAATGACCATTAAACACCATAAATTACTCACTTTCATGGCACTTTAAGGTCATTAATGCAAGGATTAAGCATGGAGAAGCATTAGGGAGTTCTTGGAGCTTAAACATCTTCTTAATCTTCTTAAACATCAAGTGCAAAGTTGTAAGCTCTAAAACCATCATATTTAAGCTTCTTAATACTAGTATTTATTAGAAGTACAAGTTGATCATCTTGTAAATCAAGAAAAACATAATCAAAAACCCTAAACACAAAGCTAATAAACACTAAATATGAATATATTATGTGTTGATTTATGTTGTCTAGTGTTAATATGTTCATGTGATCTTGTTGATTATGTTATTTTTGTTAATATTAGTGAGTTAAAGGCTATATTTATGATGATCATGTTGTTAGTTTCATGTAGTATTTTATATTTGTGTTCATCTTATCATGATGAACATAAATTTGTGATTTAAACATGGTTATGTTTAAATCAAGAAAGATCATCATACTCATTTCATGAAGTAATCATATAATTTTTGGATTACATAAAGAAACAAGGGTTTAAATAGGTTTAAAACTTAAGCTTGGGAAGTCTAGTGAACTTTGTTTTTACAAGATAAATTAAACAACTTGTTTATTATGAAAATCACCTTAAAAAGGTCTAACTTTTATGTATAAAAAGTGTATTATGAAAGTACATGAAATGTGGAAATTATGTTAACATATAAACATGTTTAAAAGAAACTTGGTGAATAATGGTGATTTAGTGAATTGATTATTGATTTAAGCGCGTTTTTGTAACGTGGGAAACGTCATAGTTTAGGGGAAACTATGGCGAATTTTTCTAAAAATCTAATCGCGATTAAAGAAGGGATCAAAGGGTGATTAACAATGTTAAACGTGATTAGTGGTCTTAAACGTCATTACGGAAACTTTGATGGGAATATTTAAGGTTTAAATATTCAAGAAGTTCTTATGAACTTAAACTTATTTTTTTTTACAAACATGAATGGATAAAAATATAACAATGTGTAAATATAATTTTTGGTAAGAAAAATTATATATTTTCGAAAACTTTCTAAGTGCTTGCAATGTGTGCTATATATGTGTATGTAGTAGATACCTAAAGGGTGATCAAAATAAATACACATACATGTTCCTACATGGTCCAAGAAATGCTAGTAAAATCGGACAACTAAATAAAATGGCCGAAATGGAAATACGTAACACTTGACAACAACAAATTGGGCATATCGGCACCGTAAACAAGTTACTACAAAGTCGAGTCTAAAATAACATATTTTCGACGTTTAAACGAGCACATATGTAAGTGACCTATAACAAGAATCCGGAAAGTCGAAAACTATAAAAATTACCAAGTATTTTTCATAGGAAAATGAACTTATTTAAAGTTTGCTACTTGGTAACATTTTGGTAAAAAATTGCAAGATTATGTTAATGGACTCATAAAGTTAGAATTGGGCCTATCAAAGTTAGTAATGGGCTCGGCCCAATAATAATAAAACATGGGTTAGGCCCGATAACATAGATAACATGGGCTCGGCCCAATAACAATAAAACATGGGTTAGGCCCAATAACATAGATAACATGGGCTCGTCCCAATGACATGGGCTCGGCCCAATAACATTAAAACATGGTTAGATACGATAACATAGATGACATGGGCTCGGCCCAATGACATGAGCAAAGGCTCAATGACATGCGTGCACTGCACGAGGACGTGTGAAGAACGAAGCCGATCACACATAAGTCAATACACATAGAATACATGAATACGCTTACGAATTCAATACGAATAGAATACATGTATACACATAACAATCGAGCGAGTAAACTATCAACGCTCTAAAATACAAGGTTGTTCCAAAAATGACAAACGAGAACATAATAAAGAATTCAAGATGAACAACTTGTACGGGGTCTGAAAGACCTAGTGTCTAACGAGATTAGTACACATGTAGGTTATTGATACGTACGGACGCTCACTTTGATATCATAATACACGGAACGCAAACTTGTGAGTTCATGTCCCTCCTTTCACTGTTTTCAATGTTTTGTTTTCAAAAACATCGAGGGGAAATACATGTTAAAACTATTGGTATGTTAGTTACGGAGTAGTAGATAACATGATCAATGTGCATAAGTAGGGAGATAACATTAGTAACCATTAATCACTTAGTGACCAAGGTGCAAAAGGTGTAGATCTATTGGGCTTGAGGCACGCCCCACTCCTGGTTGGTATACCCTGGAGTGCTTTTGTGATCCCAAATGATGACAAAGTGTTCTCGGTTTGGTTATTTACTTATGGTACATTATGTCAGGGGGCTCGCTACCCACTGATAGATCCTTAACAGACTCCATGAATGAATCAGAACATACCATGATTACAAGATAACATTTACGAGATTTCATATGATAACAAATACTGCATGAACTCGCTCAACTTTTGTTGACTTTTTAAAACTACATGTATTTCAGGAAACAGGTCTTGAGCCGGTGATTCACTATGGGATTCAGGAAAACAAATGACAACGATGGCCACTTTTGGAGGGTTTGTCTTTTATATCCCAACTTCGTATGGGTATATAGTGGACAAAACCTTACTATGTTTTATGTCAAAAGCTATCTTTTGTTATGTGTAAATAACTTAGAACTATGCTATGTCAAACGTAGTTGAAAACTTGTAATCTTTTGTTGAAAACTATATATCTATGGCATCGTTGTTGGTTCATGTTGTTAATACATTTGGATGCAATGATTACCTTTCTTACGTCACACACAATACGCTTCCGCTACTAGCAGGGTGTGACATAATGGTGGGTATCAGTGGTGAGGAAAGGGAGGAATGCTATGGGGTGAAGTGGAGGAGAAGGGGGAAAGGGAATTTGATATTCTTGGATGTAATAGGTACAATAGGGTATTTGGTATATTTTTAACGGCAGACGCAATAGGTGGCGGCCCGCCAGAAAATGCACAAGTGGGTGGCGGCCGCCACCACGTTACTTACGAACAAAAAAAAAATAGACTGCAGCAGATACATGAGTTGGCGGCCCGCCAGAAAATGCACAAGTGGGTGGCGGCCGCCACCACGTTATATATTTCCGATTTTTTTACACGAAAATTTACCCAGAATTCCCTTTCTCATGCCTTAGAAAAAATTGTGTTTTAATCCCCAAAACATCCAATAACCAACAAAAAAAAAATTCTAACACTTAAACTTACTTGGGACGTTATTTCTCTCGTAATTTCCTGCAAATCCTCGGTAATCTACTCCTGCAAATGACTCAAGACACAAACAAGGACCCGACAAAACTAACAAAAACACACGTTAGCGACTAAAAATTACGAAAAAATTATGAATATACAAACGGTACAAACTCTACACTTGGGATTTCAAGTTTTCACATACTTACGGAGGATCATCGAGATGCAGCTCACCTCCAAACACACACTCACGGGTTGTAGCACCATTATACCTATCATTTGTAACGCCCGTTCTTAAAAATCAAGTTTTAACGTAAAATATACGAAAAACAGCCATGTAATTTGGATTACATATACGTCGGAAATACGGGTTTATTAAAACTTTTACAAATCATAAGTCATTTGACATAACGTGATCAGATTCGTCGTTTAAAATTAATGACGATGCAAAGTGCGGAAGCGTGTATCTTTTTCGTGTTCGGTTCCTTGTTGAGCTTGATCGTCTTCCGGCATCCAAAAGTACCTACATTTCATATTCAGGGTTTAAAAACATGTCTAAACGAGTCCACGAAGCGAAACTAATTAAAATATACTTTTATTACAGGGTCCACCGTAAATTACGGTGGGTACCGTAATTTACGGTAGCCCCTGAATGTCAAATATTCCACCGTAACTCAGGGGTATTCTACCGTAACCATAGTAGCTCCACCGTAACTTACGGTGGCACCGTAAGTTACGGTGGCCCCTGCATCCAACCTTTCCATTTGCCGTTTTAGACACGAAATCTTTCGTATCTTTCAAACCGCTTGACAGTTTGACCTACCGTTTCTTCCTGCGTGATTGTAATTTAACTCTCCACCTTATGGATTTAAAATCCAACATCCGGTTTAATAAAACCTCAGACTTTTAAGTCTTCGGCTTATTACCTTTTTATCGAATTTTGACCCGTTTGATTTTTCTCAACAAACAAGTTTGTTGAGCCTTATTTCTCATAAACCTATCAAGTTCAACAATGTTTAACATAATGGGTTTCAAATTATAGGTTTATATACCTTCTTAAACCCATTCTTACCCATATGCTCATTTTGACCCGTTAAGGGTATTTAAGCATATTTTAAGCACCAATCTGTTTCACTCGTTTCTAAATACATATGTCCATATTTCTTATCGAATGACCTTCCACCACAACTATAATTGTGGTGGATTCGATGTGGTGATTTAATCATTCCAAATTTTACACTTCGAATCACTATTTTACGGCAAAGACTCTTTACAGAGACATTTGACCAATATTTTACGTCTTTTGCTTTTTATACTTAATCAAAGTATTTATTTCATCTTATCGCTTATTTCCAAACAACCTTTATGGATTGTTTGCTCAATTTCGCTTACAAGGTCGTTTTAGTCAATTTTAGTCCTTCTTTTACGACAAAGGACTATTAGTGCATGTTTGATCCCAAATTCCGACCTTTTAACTATATTTTGTTTAGAAATAAAGATGTTTCTAAAACACCTTAAGCATAACTTAATTCATTTGCCTTACTTAAAAGATGACCGAACATCTTGTTTGACCTTGTCTAACTATTATAGAATTCCAATTTCTACATGATGAGTTGTATCACTATACATACCTAGCTCGGGTCAATATATTGACCCATCTCAATACCTTGCTTCAATGGTTGCTAAGTGGTAGCGATATAAACATCCATTTGCTATTTACTTTCTGAAATCACACAACTTGACAACCCATTAGTCGATATTGTCAAAGGGTGACACTTTCCCCTTTTGACCCGTTCGGTCTAAATGACCAACTACCATTTTCAGATTGTCAAGTTATCATTTCGCCCTTAATGATTATTATGATTCACCTTATATGTTAACCATTAAAAGTTCATGTTTCATTCATCATAACATGTTCGAATTTCAGATTTAAATCATTCTTAGCCATCATCGCGTTTCCTTATCATATTTGATTATTTTGTTCCGTACGACTATACGTCGGAACATCATATCTCAATTAAATGTTTGTCTTTTCCGTAACTAATACGACGAAAGAATATTCTAATTTTATGACTAGTGTAAGATATACTTACCTTGCATCCATGCCATGCTTTTCCTTTCGTTCTTGATCTGTTTGACCCGCTTCATCCACAAGCTCCCACCTAGCTTGTCAAGCGTCAAACTATTGTCATCATTTACAAGGCGGTTAAGTTAGTCATTAACAATCAGACTATTCCACCTCACTTATTTTCTATGTCGAATCTACTATTCGACTTCATGATTAGTTAACTTAGTTTATCAAGGTTAACTACTTTCAATCACATGGTTTACAACATTAAGTCTAAATCAACATGATGATTAGAACTCTTCTTGTTCCGTATTTCATTTAACTAGCCATATTATTCAAATAAGCGTTTCGTTCTAAATTTCAACATTTGGCTTTCTCCTTGGCATTTTATCAAACACCTAAAGTGCATAGTTTTACATATTTACTAACTAGTTATTTTCACCAAGATTTACATCAAAAATCAACCCTCCATGTCTAGTGTTCATGAATTACACCTAGTACTAGTATCATAACATCAATTATTCATCAATTTAACACTTTAATTCGAGTGTTCATCATAATATACAAAACCCACTTGGCTCATACTTGGGTAATTGGCTAATCACTAGTTTGTGGCACAATTCTACAAGTTTGCATCTAGGGTTTGTTTCTAGTCATAGATTCAACCCAATATCAATCATGTATACAATATTCATCACAGAAATTTCGATTTTTGGTGTTCACCATGAATTCAAAACATCACCAAATTACAAAATTTGACATACCTTGTGATCTCCTAGCTTAGGTGATCATGAATTTGTGTTCATGCAATTTTATGTAATTGATCATGAATTTCGATTTTTGGTGTTCACCATCCTCAATTTTATGTAATTGATCAAGTTAGGGTTTGGCTCCTTGGAGCCCCTCCTGGTCGTACGCATACACACACACTCTTAGTTTGTGTTGTGTTTTATTATTTGATTTAATTAAAACAAGTTTCCTCACTAGGCAACCTTAGTCCCCCATGTTTTGTTTTGATCATTTGAAGCTATAACTTACCATTTATCACTTAGCCTCATACTAGTAACTAGGTTAATTATCCCTAGTTAACTTAATAGGTTCGGGAAGTTATAACCCGTTATATTTTAAGTCCCGTTAACTCGGGCCTTTCATAACTTTATTTTCTCAAGCATTTATTCACTTTTGATTTAATATTAGGTTTATCCATTAAATTCCTAATATTCACCGGGTTTACTTTTACCACTAACGGTATTTTACCCATCTTTTAGTGTTAACGGAGTCTGATTACCAAACCCATTTTCGGGGTGTTACAAGTCTACCCCCCTTAAAGAGGTTTCGTCCTCGAAACCTTTCCCATGTAGTGCCTTAGATTTATACCTAATGCATTTGGTCTCAATAATCCTTCGAGTGTTATTCATACCTTAACCATTTGTTAGTATATCTTTTTGGTTACTAATCATCTACGTATCTCACACGATATAATGCGACTTGAAATAACGTAATCTCGTTATTTCTACCAGTTTAATTAACTTAGCAATATTCATCACTCGGTTCTAATGTGATTCTACTTCACATTATACTTCTTGTCCGTGATCACGTCACGTCATGCCAAATTTTATATCAACTTTTCGAATATATCGTCTTGCACCCGTCAGTATCAAGACTTATATCTTTCATGTTTACTATTTATACGTCTATCAGAATTCATATTTGTAAAAATGTTATTTCTTACCAAAACCAAAGTTTTAGTTTAGCGTCTTCTCTTTATCCTTTGTCAATTATCCATACCGGGATATTGACAGTCCAATATTTATTCTTTTACAGTCTTTATTCTATGCGAGGATTTTAAACTGATCCTCTCGCTTTGTCTAATTAACCCGTAGGTTTTATCACTTAGCCTTATGGGCTATTTTGATTAGACTTTCATCTTTTTAGGGAGAAGTCCTTGTGATTTCTTTCTTTCTATCATGACCCGTGGGTCGTTTTATCCTCATAGATCTTTCCATTGTTTATAACCCCCAAGGTTATATTGATCCCGTAGATCGTTCCTTGTTCATGACATTCTTAAAATTTCATGTTTGGTGTCAAGGCACCATGTTTTTGTTTAACATCATTTATTTTCGTCTAGACATTATCCTTGACCTTGACCGTAGTCTAAGGCTACATTCGTTTCTTTTCGGACACATTTTCCGACTTTATGACTTCTCACGTCATTTATGCGTCGGTTTATCTTATACTCACCATTATCCAGTTTACATACATTCGTATTTGATTATGTCCCATCGTCGGGCTCATTTTTCTTTTGCTTTTAATGTTACTATTGTCCCGCTTGTGTTTACTCATGCCGTCCGGCATGATATTATATTCGACCCGTTCAACTTTAAAATAGTTGAACATAATTTATTCACAACTCTATTTACATTATCTTGTCATCTTTTAGTTATGACCCTAAAACCTGAGTCTTTTAACTTTCCATCCGAGTTCCCGTTCCTCGGTTTACGCATGTGTTTAATTCCTACCCATCAACTGGGTGTTTTACCGCAGTCGTTATCATTGCAACCCTCCCGGTATGCATTAAGATCTCGCTTCATCTTTATATTCTGACTTTGTCCTCGAGTTTGGCGTTTTACAAAAACGACCCATTTAGAGACATATTCGCATTTTCCGGGTTCGTGTGTAAGTACACGCCCTCCTTATTCATGTCTACATCATTTTACATGCTTGCATTTTCAGGGTTCGAGTGTATGTACACCCCCTCCCTATTCATGTCTACATCATTTTACATGCTTGCATTTTCAGGGTTCGAGTGTATGTACACTCCCTCCCTATTCATGTCTACATCATTTTACATGCTTGCATTTTCAGGGTTCGAGTGTATGTACACCCCCTCCCTATTCATGTCTACATCATTTTACATGTTTCTTTGTCCCTTCTCTCGGGCTCATTATCCTAATATAATACGCTTACGTCACTCGGCTGTGCGTTTACATTACGATCGAATGTTTTGCTTATCTGATTCATTTGGGTACTTTTAATTTGTCCCACTCACCCGTCCTTACTACATCGGGTGTAAGCGTGTTCATCATAAAAAGTTCATGGTATCATGTGTTCCCTACCTACTTGGCCAGAGTAGACGATCAACACATGACATACATGACCCTTTTATAACTTTCACATTACACCCCATGTAAGTAACACCTCTATTTATTTCTCTTGGAAACAATATCCCGGATAGATTTTCAATCCGGGTTTTTCCAAGTTTTTAGTCTACATATGCAACTTTCAATCTCTACGTATTTGTTGCATATTACTATTTGTGCAATTAAATTTAAAATGTGCACCTGGTAATGCTTGCCCTGACAGGCTTCTCTTGCCATTAGCCTTGTTCGCGATCGTTACGCGATTTAGGTCCTTGGTGAGCATGTTCTACTTGTCGTACTTTGGACCGTTTCCCCCGCCAAGTCCGCAATTTATTAGACTCCCGCTATCTTTAGATGCGAGTGTCCTTCAACTGAAACATTTACAAGAGTTAATTATATCAACTTTAATAATCACCCGTATTATAATACAAGGCTTTTTCTATACGCGTCAACGCGCGTATTTTCGTCAACTATATCAATCATTTTAGTTAGGGTAACGTGTATTACACGATAACCCTATGTGTTGTTTACAACACTTAACACACTAAACCATTAACATACATGTACTTACCGGATTTGCGATCAAGCCTCGAACCGAACACCAATCTTTGTTAAGAACATAAGGTTTAAGTCCAAGCATGGTTTTCCCCACCATACTTGAATCTCTTAAACCAAGGCTCTGATACCAACTTGTAACGCCCGTTCTTAAAAATCAAGTTTTAACGTAAAATATACGAAAAACAGCCATGTAATTTGGATTACATATACGTCGGAAATACGGGTTTATTAAAACTTTTACAAATCATAAGTCATTTGACATAACGTGATCAGATTCGTCGTTTAAAATTAATGACGACGCAAAGTGCGGAAGCGTGTATCTTTTTCGTGTTCGGTTCCTTGTTGAGCTTGATCGTCTTCCGGCATCCAAAAGTACCTACATTTCATAAACATGAAATGCTTTAGTCATTCAGGGTTTAAAAACATGTCTAAACGAGTCCACGAAGCGAAACTAATTAAAATATACTTTTATTACAGGGTCCACCGTAAATTACGGTGGGTACCGTAATTTACGGTAGCCCCTGAATGTCAAATATTCCACCGTAACTCAGGAGTATTCTACCGTAACCATAGTAGCTCCACCGTATCTTACGGTGGCACCGTAAGTTACGGTGGCCCCTGCATCCAACCTTTCCATTTGCCGTTTTAGACACGAAATCTTTCGTATCTTTCAAACCGCTTGACAGTTTGACCTACCGTTTCTTCCTGCGTGATTGTAATTTAACTCTCCACCTTATGGAGTTAAAATCCAACATCCGGTTTAATAAAACCTCAGACTTTTAAGTCTTCGGCTTATTACCTTTTTATCGAATTTTGACCCGTTTGATTTTTCTCAACAAACAAGTTTGTTGAGCCTTATTTCTCATAAACCTATCAAGTTCAACAATGTTTAACATAATGGGTTTCAAATTATAGGTTTATATACCTTCTTAAACCCATTCTTACCCATATGCTCATTTTGACCCGTTAAGGGTATTTAAGCATATTTTAAGCACCAATCTGTTTCACTCGTTTCTAAATACATATGTCCATATTTCTTATCGAATGACCTTCCACCACAACTATAATTGTGGTGGATTCGATGTGGTGATTTAATCATTCCAAATTTTACACTTCGAATCACTATTTTACGGCAAAGACTCTTTACAGAGACATTTGACCAATATTTTACGTCTTTTGCTTTTTATACTTAATCGAAGTATTTATTTCATCTTATCGCTTATTTCCAAACAACCTTTATGGATTGTTTGCTCAATTTCGCTTACAAGGTCGTTTTAGTCAATTTTAGTCCTTCTTTTACGACAAAGGACTATTAGTGCATGTTTGATCCCAAATTCCGACCTTTTAACTATATTTTGTTTAGAAATCAAGATGTTTCTAAAACACCTTAAGCATAACTTAATTCATTTGCCTTACTTAAAAGATGACCGAACATCTTGTTTGACCTTGTCTAACTATTATAGAATTCCAATTTCTACATGATGAGTTGTATCACTATACATACCTGGCTCGGGTCAATATATTGACCCATCTCAATACCTTGCTTCAATGGTTGATAAGTGGTAGCGATATAAACATCCATTTGCTATTTACTTTCTGAAATCACATAACTTGACAACCCATTAGTCGATATTGTCAAAGGGTGACACTTTCCCCTTTTGACCCGTTCGGTCTAAATGACCAACTACCATTTTCAGATTGTCAAGTTATCATTTCGCCCTTAATGATTATTATGATTCACCTTATATGTTAACCATTAAAAGTTCATGTTTCATTCATCATAACATGTTCGAATTTCAGATTTAAATCATTCTTAGCCATCATCGCGATTCCTTATCATATTTGATTATTTTGTTCCGTACGACTATACGTCGGAACATCATATCTCAATTAAATGTTTGTCTTTTTCGTAACTAATACGACGAAAGAATATTCTAATTTTATGACTAGTGTAAGATATACTTACCTTGCATCCATGCCATGCTTTTCCTTTCGTTCTTGATCCGTTTGACCCGCTTCATCCACAAGCTCCCACCTAGCTTGTCAAGCGTCAAACTATTGTCATCATTTACAAGGCGGTTAAGTTAGTCATTAACAATCACGACTATTCCACCTCACTTATTTTCTATGTCGAATCTACTATTCGACTTCATGATTAGTTAACTTAGTTTATCAAGGTTAACTACTTTCAATCACATGGTTTACAACATTAAGTCTAAATCAACATGATGATTAGAACTCTTCTTGTTTCGTATTTCATTTAACTAGCCATATTATTCAAATAAGCGTTTCGTTCTAAATTTCAACATTTGGCTTTCTCCTTGGCATTTTATCAAACACCTAAAGTGCATAGTTTTACATATTTACTAACTAGTTCATAACTAGTTATTTTCACCAAGATTTACATCAAAAATCAACCCTCCATGTCTAGTGTTCCTGAATTACACCTAGTACTAGTATCATAACATCAATTATTCATCAATTTAACACTTTAATTCGAGTGTTCATCATAATATACAAAACCCACTTGGCTCATACTTGGGTAATTGGCTAATCACTAGTTTGTGGCACAATTCTACAAGTTTGCATCTAGGGTTTGTTTCTAGTCATAGATTCAACCCAATATCAATCATGTATACAATATTCATCACAGAAATTTCGATTTTTGGTGTTCACCATGAATTCAAAACATCACTAAATTACAAAATTTGACATACCTTGTGATCTCCTAGCTTAGGTGATCATGAATTTGTGTTCATGCAATGATTTGGGGCTAGAATCCATCCTCAATTTGATGTAATTGATCAAGTTAGGGTTTGGCTCCTTGGAGCCCCTCCTGGTCGTACGCATACACACACTCTCTTAGTTTGTGTTGTGTTTTATTATTTGATTTAATTAAAACAAGTTTCTTCACTAGGCAACCTTAGTCCCCCATGTTTTGTTTTGATCATTTGAAGCTATAACTTACCATTTATCACTTAGCCTCATACTAGTAACTAGGTCAATTATCCCTAGTTAACTTAATAGGTTCGGGAAGTTATAACCCGTTATATTTTAAGTCCCGTTAACTCGGGCCTTTCATAACTTTATTTTCTCAAGCATTTATTCACTTTTGATTTAATATTAGGTTTATCCATTAAATTCCTAATATTCACCGGGTTTACTTTTACCACTAACGGTATTTTACCCATCTTTTAGTGTTAACGGAGTCTGATTACCAAACCCATTTTCGGGGTGTTACATCATTGCTCGAATCAATCCAAACACCCTTATCACTCTCACAACCTCTCAACTCCTCATCTTGCGGTTTGAATCTAGACTCGTCATATCGAAGTTTCTCCCCTAACTGAGCTTTACTTAGTATCTCTAGCTTAGATTCTAAACGCACCATTCTCGCTTCTAATTCTTCTACTCTCCTATCAGGTGGATCCCCACACTTGAGTCCTATTACTTTTTCTAGACTCGGACCACTCACCACCTTCTCCTCATCTCTCTCGTCCTTCTCACACTCCCTCACTAACGATACCGCCTGCACTCTATCACTAGGCCCTCTCGAATTCATAACCTTAAAAACTACCGATTCCTCACCCGCTCTAAGTGTGATGGTTCCTAAAAAGACATCTATGAGAGCTTTAGCGGTGTTCAGGAATGGGCGTCCTAAAATTAACGATACGTTTTCATCGGCTTCCATGTCGAGAATGACGAAATCGGCCGGAAAAACGAACTTATCCACCTTAACAAGCAAATTCTCAACTATGCCCCTCGGGTGTTTCACGGACCTATCAGCTAAGGACAATGTCATTCGGGTAGGTGAAAGCTCGCCTAAGTCTAGCTTCTCGTATAGAGAAAAGGGCATCAAATTGATGCTAGCACCTAGGTTGGCTAAAGCTCTAGTATTAGTGTTACTACCAAATAGACAAGGAATTGTGAAAACACCGGGATCGGTAAGCTTTTCAGGAAGCTGATTTGAGACAACGGCCGAACATCCTCCATGCAATGGGACATTCGACAACTCTCCTAACTTCTCCTTGTTCCTAAGGAGATCTTTCAAGAACTTCGCGTACTTAGGCATCGATTGAAGTGCCTCTATAAACGGAAGATTTATCTTCAATTGTTTGAAGATGTCTAGAAATTGTCCGTATTCCCTTGAGTATTTTTGGTTCTTAAGGCGTGAGGGAAACGGAACGTACGCATGGTTCACTAAAGGTGAAGGTCTAACATCTATAGGAGGTTTCTCTACTCTCTTCTCACCTTGAGACTCACCGGGCTGTGCGGTACTTGCTGGGCGCAGCCTCGATTGCACTTTGCCGGGAGCCTCCATCTCTATCTCTTCGTCTACAATATCTCCATCCTCATCGACTACTCTCTCCTCTACTCTCGGGTTCCCTACTGTTTTGCCACTACGAGTGGTAATGGCCTTTACATGAGCATTCGGGTTAGGTTGGGTGTTACCCGCAAACTGACCGGGTAATCTCTCCTCTAACTTTCTAGACATATCGCCTACAACCCTTTGAAGGTCTTGGAAAGCAGCTTGGTGATTTTTAAGCATAAGGTCATGTTCGCTAAGTTTCTTTTGGGTGGTTTGATCCCTAACAATTAATTGACTCATCATTGCCTCCATTCTTTCTAGACTACCCCCTAGATCATAACTTGAACCCTGACCTGTTTGAGCCTGACTACTCGACCCCCCATCCTTGACCTGCCCATTTGAACCCCCACCAAAGAGTGAACCTAAACCCCTATTTGGGTTTTGAGCTATTTGAAAACCAGGGGGTCCGTTTGAGCGAAAATTGTTGTTAGAAGCAAAATTATTATTATTATTACGCCAACCCGAACCAAAGTTATTATTACCAAACCCACTAGTTTGACCTCTACCTTGACCTCCTCCTACGAAATCAACTTGCTCCTCACCAACTAGCAACGGACACGCACTCGTGTCGTGACCCCCTCGGCAAAACTCACACTTATCAACCTTAGCTCTAATCTCCTTAAGCTCTCGAGTCATGTTTTCCAATACAGCAGCCAAACTAGGGTCCATGGCGACATGGTTCACCCCACGGGCGGGTGCACTAGTAGTGGTATTTGAATTACCACTTTGATACCGCTGATCGGCTCGCGATTGAGATTGAGACTGAGCAAATGCCTCAAAACGCTCTAAACACTCAGCAACAGTAAGAATACCCATCATATGCCCTCCCGCATTAGTATCGAACCTATCACGAGTCTCTTGGGTGAGACCGTTATAAAATTTCTTACATAAAGCCCAGTCGGAAAGACCATGCTGGGAGCAACGAGCACACAGGTTTTGGAAACGCTCCCACGCAAGGTAGTAAGGCTCGTCGGGTTCCATGTGAAAGGAGTGGATTTGGTCTCTAAGACGTGAGGCTTTAGCGGGCGGGAAATATTTATTCAAAAAGGCTTGACGAAGCCCCGCCCATGTGGTGAAGGTACCGGTTGGTTGAGAGTCCAACCAAGTAGCCGCACGGCCGGCTAATGAAAACGGGAAGAGCTGAAGGTAAGTTGTATCATTTGGGGCTCCATGAAGGCTAAAAGTAGCGAGGATACGGGAGAACCGGTTTATGTGGGCCGGGCGTCCTCGTCCTCGCGACCGTGGAACTGGATGCTATTGGTGATGGCTTGCATGGCATAAGATGGAATCTGCCATGAGTTCTCGCTAACTATAGGTGGAACAGTAATGGGTGACGCAAGACCAGTGAAGCCTTGGGTGGCTTGTTGGTGAACGGTCTGCCTAGCGTTGGCCATGTGTTCTAGGTTCTCTGGGATGCTAGAGGTGCTAAAATTAGGGCTATCGGGTGGGGAAATCTTAGGTGATGTTTTGGGTGATTGAGGTGGGGTGGGTAATGGAGTGGAATCGAAATTGGGAAACTGAGACGAGGATGAAATACTAACCTGTGGGCCTTGGCCCAAACGAGACGATGATGATGACTCGGTGAGTGGTGGCTTCGGTGGCGGTCCGTGCGAGCGCAGATGTGGCATCCACTATCCGCAAAAACCTGAATGTGAGAAAAGCCACAGTAGTCACTACGACTCAAACGAAAATAAAAGACTCAAACAAACTAAACACGTAGCACGTATATGTCAAATAAGGTCTATCAAAGCTAATAAACGCGATTGCCAAGAGTCCCCGGCAACGGCGCCAAAAACTTGATGTGTGCTAAACAGACTATGAAAATTAACTAAATTAGACTCTCTAAGCTAGACACTAAAAAGCTTTAATTCTAGACTCGACCTAAAACCACACAATCGGCAAGTGTACCGATCAATGTAGTATAACCTAGGAAGTCCGGATATCGAACCACAGGACTCTATGTATCACGCAAACTAGACTCTAACAGACGCTGACAGACACGACTTAACTTGTTTATTTGTTTGGGGGGGGGGGTTACGGAAACTAAGGAAATCTATATTAAACTACTAAATTAAACTAAAGCTAGACTAAAGATGAATAAAGACTGAGGACCTTTCTTATATGAGAACGAGACCACCTAGACAAGAATCCTGGATTGATTTTAAGAGATTACCGATTAGGTTAAATGCACGAGTTATGGAACCGGGATCTTAAAGTACTAGACCTATTAAGAACCATCGAGGCCCCTCGACCCTTCTCAAGGAGAAACCTGTGGAACTACCTAGGCCGTTAATCTTACCGGTTATTAGACGCCTTTCCAGTTATCTAATTATTGTGTAAGTACCCTAATGTTGACCTATTCTTTTCCAATCCTAGATCTAGGGTAGTTTGAAGTAATTAATTTGACTTGATAGACTAATAAGACCGACAGGTAAACCAAGACATGACCTTTTCCAAGGACTATCTAAAGCAATTCGCCGGGTAAGACCTACCAATACCCCCTCACTTTCCAGGTATTAGGACTAGCAGAACACTAAGACTTAGTAAATTATTACTCATTACTTCTAGGGGTTATCGGCCGATTCTCCCTAAAGAGCTAAGGTTTTCTTATGTGATATAGACACTCACCGAAATCCTAAACCCTAATATGACTCTATGTTGTGATATAGACCGTCACTAAGAATCATACGAAGCAAACAATAACAATAAACCAATTCAAAGTACGTATATACATCAAATCATTAAATCAAACTTCTTACAAAACACAACTAATCCATAACAATCATGCAAATAACATAAACCGGTAAAAACTTTATTTCAATCCATTCATCAAGTCTAGGCGGTTTATAAATCTAGCCGAGCATGTTCATAAACGAAAATAATTCAAAGAAGTTCAACAAAGAATTCATTGTAACAAGTTTCGTAAGAAAAGCCAAGAATAAAGAACTAGAAAACCCGATTAGATCTTCAAGCCTTCTTCCCCGAACTCGTGCCGATGATTCCTAGGCTTCACAATCTCCAAAAACGCTCCAAGATTGCTCAATAATCGCCCAAGAAGTCCCTCCAATCGAAAATTAGGGTTTTCCCACGTTTTGGATGGTTATATATCACTTTCCATAAAAACCCTTTACTAAATTCGTAATAATTGCCAATCAGAACGTTCTGGCTGGGCGCCAGAAAATCAGGGACTGGGTGGTGGGGTGCCACCTTGTTTTTCAGCTCATGTACTCACTTCAGACTCTCGCCAGGGGCCAGAAACTTGCTCAGTGGGTGATGGGGTGCCAGAAAGTGATTTTTCAGCTTTTAAACTCTATTTCAACTCCTCGACCTTCCCAACATGCTTCAAGACTTGACACTTCAATATTTTAACTCGTTTTACTCGGTTTCTCGCATATTTGAGCATCAAGACCTGCGAAACACGATTTGATCAATAGTATACATATTCTAACGAAAATCAAAACTAAATATAACTAAAACTATACAAACTGTACACGAATAAATGATGTATTTTGCAATACATCAGGTAGCATATAAAATTACTCTTTCAATCTATTTATTTTTCTTTTGAGTTTTAAAGACTGGATTCTGCACTTTTTTATATGATATCATATATTATGATCCTTTAGGTTACTCAAGAGGTTGCTGACGTTAAAGATGTTAACCTTTCAGAATCTTCCCAGATGTCTGCTGAATGAACTTCAAGGGTGAGTATTTATTTTTAAAGTATGTTTAGTATGTTTAAAAAGAGTTCATTATTTTATTAAATGAGATCAATAGTTGTTTTGTGATCTGTTGCAAAGATGTTGTCTCTGTTACGGCCGACTCTTGAGCCGTTGAAGTTGAAAAGGATTCTGGATCAAGTCCCAATGGAAAGCAGATGGCTCAAGATGCTGATGTTGTCAACGTTGGTGAGTTATCCACTAATGTGAGAAGAACCCGGAAGAAGCTGACTAAGGTTAACAATTAGATGCTTATGAAAAAACAATTCTTATGAGAGATAAGTAGAAACCACTTATTTTTTAAGAATCCTTGTGGTTTTTATTTATGTCTGTTAACTGTTGTTTTAACAAACTGTGGTTAAAAGTTTGGTTTGTAAGGGCTATAATGATGAATATGGTATGTAATGTCTACGGTTTGAATATCAAGTAAAGTTAACCTTTTGTTTGTTATATAATATTGTTATTATACATTATATACATTTTTGGTGATATTGATGGACTGGACAAGTAGTAGGGTTGTATATTATTGTTAGATTAATGAATGAAAATTTAATCAATTGGTTAGTGGGAAAACTGTTAGGGTCTAAGATACATTAACATCTGTTGGAGGCTAAGCACTGTTATAGCATGCTAACATCTGTTAACCCCTAAGAACTGTTAAAGATCTGTTAAAGGCTAAGCACTGTTATAGCGTGCTTCAACAGACCTTATGAGCTGTTGATCATCATCTGTTAAAGATCTTATATTATAGATCTTCTGTTGAATTGTGTAATATCTGTTAGTCCACGGCAGAACTTAGGTTCATCATACATTTGGCTTCATCAGCAGAGGTTCTCTTTAGCAGACCTTTGCTTCAGCGGTCTTTGTCTTAACAAACCTTTTGGTTCATCAGCGGAGTTTGTTTGGCTCATGAGCTGTGGTTGTTTGGTTTAACAAACTTTTCTTTCAACAGTGGTTGTCTTCAACAGACATTTTGGTTTGCAAAGTTTAGGGAAACAGATGTTGACTTTGTCCCTTTAGTAAGAGCAGATTTTTAAAACACTGTTATTTGTAATTACAAGTTGTATACTATTTTATTAATTTTGAGTCTTATATTTCTTTTTGTTGAGCGACCGTTTCATCCATGATACGCTGCCAGTTTGTATACATCACTAGATGGTTGTTGTCGTCAAGTCTTCTTGGATCTCTCCTAACAACCAGCTGTACCAAAAACTTCACATGACCAAATGACAGCACAGCTCTACG
This sequence comes from Helianthus annuus, assembly GCF_002127325.2. NCBI lineage: Eukaryota > Viridiplantae > Streptophyta > Magnoliopsida > Asterales > Asteraceae > Helianthus > Helianthus annuus. Next base: position 70,686,900 of record NC_035444.2, on the reverse strand, counting down.
GTAGTCATCTAGCTGGTGTTCTCGAACAAAGTTCCTCGGTATTGCATGTAAAGGAAAATTCTTTCTTTAGTTATTCATTCAAAACAGCATATACTTTAAGTAATGACAGATAGATCCAACATTATAAGTAAAATCAACCATATTAAAAGTAGATATGTAAATACCAAGCTGTGTGTCTCTATAACATGGTATTCAAACTGTTTTTTATAATGTGGATACTTTTGCGGTGTTGATGATTGCTACGGCTGCAGTGATATTTAGTCTCCCCGTGAAGTCCAATCCCGTCTTTGTTAAAAACTTTCACAGCGAAGTTAAAGTCGTCTTCAGGAGTACTTCCCATCCATTGAAACAACAGTTGGCAGCTTTCCTCAATGTCATTTTCAAAGCAAAAAGTTGTCCATCTTGGTCCCATAAAACCAGCAGCCAATCCCTTTTTGTTTTCATGAGAGAAAACATAATACACATCAACTTTACTACTCTGCTTTGGTCCATGTACTTTTGCAACCAAGTTATCAATTTTTAGTCTCCTCTCCGACAACAGCTTTAGCAAATCGTGTGGTAAATGCTATAATTTTCATACATTTCGGAAATGTCATATTAGATTTTATATAGGATACAAAATATAAATTATGAAGTTTTTCCAACAGCCTAAAAGATACACTGGAAATATATAAAAATAAGGTAGCAATTTTTAACCTGCTTGCAGTATGTTTCTTTTTCAGCCTGTATCAAGCAACCATGAACATAATCTCTGTTCGAGCCATCGTTTCTAATCTTCAATCCTTCATTGTTCAAAACATTTATCTCAAATTTTACTTTCTTCAATTTTTTTAAACACAGCTTGTCTATGTTCTTATTTCTATAAGTTTCAACAAACCAAGTCCATTCTGGCCCGTTTATCCTCTTACTTTTATGACCGATGCTCTGTACTGCAATCTTATACTTAAATCCCGTATAATCAACCAACTTTATTACTTCACACTTTCTTGGTAATTTGTTACTCGTTATCCTTGGAAGTACCTATGTATATAAAATACACAACATTTAATATATCTTTAATTTTATAAATACAGTTTTTAGCATACAATTGTGATTTGAGCTAATTTGTTCTAAGAATATAGCTTACCAATCCCTCGTTTAGGTTTGTCAATTCAGAGACATTAATAATTATCATAAACTCCATCTGAAAGTAAAAAATACAATAACAATTAAATACTAAAACATAAAATCAATTGTATCTAAAAAACATTCTATTTATGGTATAAAAAATATCCAACACTCTGTAGGACCAAACTTATATGTTGTGTACTTTAATATGGTCCCTACAACCAACAATATGAATCTAACACTGTGTAAGATCAAATTTATATTCTTGTATAATAAAAAAGTATTATATGACATTAAAGTTTTCAAATATCCATTTTTGTGTCAACTTCAAACTTCCGTTTTTTTCAGCAGCCAAGGCTATATTCACTTACAAATCAAACATATGAGTACTATAAACTGATTGCAGAATACTTTATCAAAATTAATATTGATAGAACAAATTTATCAACACTACATGGCAGTTCATACAATAATTCTAAAACCATTCGTAAAATATACAACCAAATATTTACGAAACAATAATATTTCAGATTCTTATTTAGATGGAATGAATCAAAATGTAGCTAAATAAGTTGGTATAAATCTTATTATAAAATAAAGAAAACAAGTTCATATAAGTTTATCTATTTTAACATCAGTAGATTATGATTTTGATGTTTATATAATTTGAAATGATGAAACTGAAAGGAACATGTCAAAGCATACCTGTAAAATACACAAGAGAACAAAAAAATACCTGATCTAAAACTTTAAACTTCTGATCGTCAAATCTGGAGAAGAAGAAACTGTAGAGTTTTTTCGCCGGAGAAGAAGAGTAAGATTGTATTGGGATTGTTGAAAGTAAGATATTTATCTATTAACTTGTAATTGTTTATTTATTTAACTTATAATAATCTTTAATACCGGGATTTAAAAACTATTTTTAATTATATAAATATATGAATTAATAGATAAGTTTTTCTTATTTAATATTAAATTTATATTCAAGCAGTGGTTGTTGCCGTGCAAAAACTGTCTCGTTTTAATGTAAAAGGGGGTAAAGTATAAATTTTACAAAACTTAATTTCAACCAACCAGTGTAAATGTAACATCTGTATTAACTCCATTTAATATACTTTTCATCTCCATTATTGAATATAAGCTCCAGAAAACATATTTGGAAGTTTTCTCAAATAACTTTCTTATCAAAATCGACAAGGTTCTATTGCATAATATAGATTACACGCTATAAAACCAAGTATTGTTTTTTTGAATTTATTGTTTGTATTATAAATGTTGGATTAATCATTATTTGATGTTACGAGTATGTATTTGTCACTGACGACGTTTCATATTCTTTGTTGAAGCAAATAATAGTTGCTGTAATCCGGTGTATTTTTATCGATTAAGTACTGCATTAACTTAAATGAAGTTACTGATAGCATTCTCTGTCACAATTTGTGCATGCTTCTTCGTGATGTTGTCTTCTACATTACGCTTGATAAATCAACCATATAATTTTTGGTTGATGCTCATTTGCTTAACTGTTGTGAGAGATGATGATTTTCGTTTTATGCTATGTTTTTATAATACCTTAAGTGTGTGATTATACATATAGTCCGGTTAATATTTGGTACTTTTGTTTTTTAAGGGCTGATTTAGTTTAAGAGATGTTAGTGATGTCTATTTTATAATGTTGTTTGTCTATAACTTTTATTGGATGTTGTTCATCTTTATAACTTGTAAGTTTAAATTGTTTATTGCAGATATGAATCTATCTAATCAAACACCATCCTTTTTACAATTCCTTAATGAAGATGATTTTATATTTTTGGTATGTTTTTTAACTTTGTTGCTACTATTAGGATTCTACATTAATTTTGATGTAAGATGTTTGTTAGCTGCTGTCGCAGAATATACCACTTGATTTTGAGACTCTGTTGTTGTAACACCTCGTAAATTCATGTCCAATATAACATAGACACGTGTCATGGACTTTAAACGTGTAAAGAATTGTTTTAGAAGGACTAAAGTTGATAAACAAAGAAAGTATGTGTGTAAAAGGATTCAAAGTGTCAACATTGGATAATTATACCTTTCAACAACCCTACACGATGTTTATACCCTTAAACAAATGAATTATGAATTATATGAAGCCGTTTGTGGAAGAAAGTGAAAGTTTACAAACCGCAAGGGTTAAATGTGTCAACATGTTTAGTTTATACCTCTGAGTGACCATTTAGCGAACCCGAAGCTTTGTAACGATTAATTATGCTCACTAGAATATGTGATAAAAATTTCACAAGGTTTCGATATATTATGAGAAAGATACGTGAACATTCGTAAGTAAAGGGTTAAAAGCGTCAATGTTGAAATTTAAGACTTTTCGGGTGATCATATAAATAACCGGGGACTTAACAAAGTTGGTTTATGACTTAGAGTTCTTAAAAGTCAAGATAGAGGGTTAAAAATGCAATAAATGGAAATTAAAATAAGTTTAGAGGACCAGGGACCAAATTTGCAATTGCTGAAAGTTGTTTTGACCAGATTCGGGAGCCATACCGGCCGCGTAAGACCTTATGGTCTCTTACGCGGGCCGCCTAAAAGTGCCAGCATCAGTTTTTTTGGACAGATGCCTGTATCAGCTGTTGCACCGCCTTAACTTACCATTTTTCGATTCCAGGGGGCTGAACCAATGGTTTTTCATGCATAGGGGGCACTTGTAATCATCTGGGATCAATCCTAGACTTGTTTGGCATGATCTTGTTCAATCAAAGTCCATATATATAGAGCACTTGTTGCAAACATTGGACTTGCACTTTGAAAATCATTCTAGCTTATTTTCTGGAACCTCCTGGAGCTCAAGAGCATTCCCTAAGGGTCATTAGTCATGCTTAGTACTTCAGTAAGCTTCCTTAACCTCTCTTAATCATGTTTTATTAGTTTAATGGCCTAAAGTCAAACCCGTCGTAGTTAAGGTTTGACTTAGTGATTAATCACTAATGGTCCAGTCAATTATCAAATTGAAAGTAGCTATGAGTTGGTAATTATGTGGGTAATAAACCCTTAAAAAGGCACCCTCTGATTTCCACTCTAACTAGGTCAATTGTCGGGTCAAACTTAACTGTAAAAAGTCAACAGAAAGCTAATTTTCAAATAAACACATAATTAACAATGTAGAAGCCATGCAGCCTGTTGTATCACTCATATAACTTGGTAATTAGTATAAGAACATGTCTAAGCATGTTCAACCCGACAATTTTCAGTATAGGCTCGGTTCGGAACCGAAAGTCGCAAAAGTAGACTTTTGCTTTGACTTTCAGTTCTGACCCATTGTAGCATATTTTAGAAATGCCTTAGAGCTCTATTAGGACCAGGTTACATGTTAGTATAACCCTCTGTGATTATACAACTTGGTTCCTTAGTTATCCGATTCATATGCATGTTCCCGTTATATGCCTAAATGTTGACCATTATGCCCTTTTAACCTTAAAACGAGATTTTAGAAAATGTGAAAGGATAGAAACCTTTATTACTGATTTATAAACTTGCCCTAAAAATTTGACATCAGTTTGAGGTCTAGATTAGGAGTTATGCTCAATAGCGTAAATGGAAAGCTTTTTATTAATTAAACGACATTATTAGCATATAGCCTATCTAAACCCAAATTTTGACACCAAACTTTTTACCCACTGATGTAAAATAATATTTTGGGATTTTTGAATATTTTTATTTATTTTTAGGCTGAGCATAACATAGGTTTCTAGCTTTGATTCGGTAATTGTCGGTTATACCCTTTTCTTGCATAAAATAAGTTTTACATAACATTTTGATACCAAACCTTTTGCTACTGATTTTATATGATAAATAAAATATTTTACGCCTTCTGGATGATAAAAATATCAGCTTTTCTTATAAAACCCGGAAATCGCTTAAAACCGCCTTTCTACGCGTTTTAAACGCATAGTATGAGTTGAAACTATTTTAAACATATAAGACTTGATACCTACTGATACCTTTAGTAAATTAGTATACTTTAACAGTAAGCAAAAGTTTTTAACTCAGATTTCCAGATTTGACCTTTAAAGCTTATGTGAAATTACCAAAATGCCCCTTCGGTGCATAGTTTGGTTATAAAAGATAAATTTCACATATATGCAATACCCTACTGTTATAACTTATAAAAATAAATATTTTTACTGATTATATCATACCAGAAACTCAGATTTATATTTAAACTCTTTTATAAGCTTTAAAATGACTAAAATACCCCTACAGGGCATAATTGGAGTTTAAATCCATTTTGGGCATAATGGAAGGTATCCTACTGATATCACAACATATTTGAGGCATATTAACTTAGGAAACCTGCTTATGACTCTTTTGGTTACCCGTTACGCATTTTTCGCGTTCGGTGCGGTTTATGTAACTAGTTTGCATAAATTAGACGAAACGGGTCAAACCTTATCATTTTTAACTCAAAATCCAGAATGTGTTTAGTTTACCCATATTATACAAGTATACAAACTTATCGGGTCTAAACCACAACTAATCCGGTCTCCGCTTAATCGTGTGTTTTGAACCGTATGTCTTCCTTTAAAACTAACCGATCTAAGTTTAGGCTTAATTAAGACCCGTTAGGAATCTAATAGGTTATTAAAACCTTCGTTCTAGATTAGTAGCCCAGTAAAAGCTACTTGCACTCGCTGATTGTGATATATACTTGCTCAGGTAAATACTTTTAACTTATTTTCCGTTATACGGGCTTGGGATACGGTATTATAATAATACCGCTTGGTCAGGTGTGTAGTTATTTAAATCGGATTGTGATTAATATATTTACATAACTCGTTTTAATCTGTTTTGTTTGGTATATGGCCTTTGGGGGGTTAATGACCATGTCCCGGATATCCTTGGCATCATTCATAGAAATGGCCACGACTTAAGCATGGGGTGTAGGCATACACCTGACAGTTGCATATGTAAAAATTGGTAACCCACAATAAGGATTTTTCCTTGTGGGTATTATACCTGTGGTGTGTCAGTTAATCTTGTCCGGCTCTTCTAACCGGCCCTGACGGACGACAAATATGTAAAACTGTATACAAGATTATTTTTAAATAATTGTCCCAAGTTATAAAAGATGTTTTGTGCCTTGTGCATTCAAATCAATTTTCTTAAATATTTTCAAAATGAGTCGGTTAATTGTATTTACCAGTGTAAACTGACGTATTTTCCAAAAAGGCTAAGTGCAGGTACTAGCCGGAATAGGCTGGCTACTCCTAGCATCAATAAAAGAGTCTTGCGAGCTTAGATGCCTTTAAATTTGTTGAACAATGTCTCTTTTATTTTCGATCCGCCTGTGGATCTTTTACATCCGTTTTTGTAATACTTGATATTACTCTTCATTCGGTTGTAATGTATTTATCTTTTGCTTCCGCTGTGCATTAAATTGTGTTGTTTGACTATGACGATATCAACTAAGTCATGATACTGTTAGTGCACTACATCTGTTGATTACGTCTAGGTGTCTAGGATCAGGTCTTACGTCGTATTGTATAGCATATGGCACGAAATACGAGAAAACAGGAGTTTGTATAGGTGTTATTTGCGAGGACCGCTCATAGGGTCATAGGGATGGTGGGTCGCTTATTTGTCAAGTGTGAACCGCTTATTTGTACGTGTCTGGACCGCTCATATGTACATGTGACATATGAGCGGACCCAAACCACTATATATAGGGGTCTTTAGGCGAACCACGTAACGTGTATGTGAAATTCCGCGCCGAAGCTCTGCCGGTGTGACGATCGAGCTGTAAAACGTTTGATATCAATAAAACAAGCAGTTAGAAAGGAGAACAAGCTACTTCTACTTGTATTTCTTATTATTCCGCATCTGAAACGCAAGAGATAACCTCTGAACGATTCGTTCGGGTCAGCATACGATCCTACAAGTGGTATCAGAGCTTGGGAGGAGGTTTTCTGCAGATTGTAGCTGTTTTTCATCGTTTCTTCTCACTTTACACCTTATTTTCTCATTTCCGGGAGATTTCACGGTTGAATTTCGTTCAAAAACTCACAGACTGTGTATAATAATACTTAGACAAACCCTTGAAAGATTCAGGCCAAAATACAGCTTAAAAACAGATCAAAACATGTTCGTAATGTGGACCGCTCGTACTGACGTCATCGTGAACCGCCTTTAGGTCACGTTTTGGATCGCTCTTTCGTACAAATTTTCAGTTGGATCGCTCAAAATTTGTTTCTGGACCGCTCGTAAGACAGCTTTTGGACCGCTCCAAAGACATCTTGGATCGCTCATTTGGATCATATCGGACCGCTCTTAATACATTTATTTCTCTGGATCACTCATTTGAACAGTCTTTGGTCCGCTCTTAGAACATTATTTCTGGACCGTTTCAAAATAATTTCTGGATCGCTTATTTGGATCAACCCGGTTCGCTCCAAAGAAATTTGTGGGTCCGCTCCAAAGAGTCATTCTGGTTCGCTCCAAAGGATTTTGTTTGTGTCACACTTGTGAACATCTGATTCGCTTATTTGTTTAGTGTTGGTTCGCTCTTCTGTCATTTACCTTGAAAATCGTGCCGAGTCAATATGGATTCCGAGTTTTACAACGCTTTTGCTACATCGACTACTCCAGCCGCAATTGCTCAAGCAATGAATTTGGAAAATGAGACGGGAACGACTCAAAAGCCTCCTAGATTGATGAGCATTGAGGAGTATTATGGGTGGAAGGATCGGTTTGAAAACTGGGTTCAAGCAAATCATCTCAGATCGTGGGAGTGCATATTGAAAAAGTACACATTGCCTCGAACAGATTTGCAAGTTGTTAAAGAGATATCTGAATTTACCGATCAAGAAAGAGCAATGTATAGAGCCGAAAAAATGATGATCAGTTTGTTGCAGCAGGCGATAAAGGAAGATATATTCATCTTGTTACAGCACGATAAAACTGCTAAGTCAATATGGGATGCTCTTAAGGTTAAATTTGAGGGAAGTGAAAACATGATCAAGAGCAAGAAAGCACTGTTAAAGAAAGAATTCGATTTGTTTAGTAGTTTGCCGGGAGAGGATACTAAGAAGCTAATCGAGAGATACTGTCATTTGGTGCGATCGTTATCGATGTTGGGAGTTGAAAAAGGTCGTGAGGAATGGGTGGATAAATTGGCTGACGCGTTACCTCAAAAAGAGTGGGGAACGTATTTGATGATTTTAAAGAATACTGGTGTGTATGATGGGTTAACTATTTCACAGTTCATTGAGAAAATTGAGAGTCAGGATCTTGAACAGCAAAAGATCGCGAGGATGAATAGTCCGAGTGGTCAATAGGATGTGAAGATGTATTACAGGGGTAGTATTCCAGCCACTGAGTCTGAAAGAAGTCCAAAAATTCAAACTACTTTCAGTGCTGGTGATTCATCTGAAAAAGCTGATCAGGGTTTGAACAAGAGTAGCAGCGGGTTTTCATCGTTTCCAAGTGTGAATCCGAAAGAGACTAACACCAGTTTTCAGTCTCAGAGTACAAAAACCGGAAATGGATACATAATTCAGTGCAACATAGCTCTCAACCTTCCAGAAGGTCAAAGCTTCTCTGAAGACACTGCTAAAGACCACATGGCACTTTTAGGATCAGTTCTGTTATCCTATGAAGGTCTTGTTGCTGGTCGGATCGGAAATCCTATGCTTACCAAAGAGGATTATGATCAGATAGACGCCGAAGAAATGGAACTCATGGATATTAAATGGTGTCTTGCTAGTGTTCTTCGACGAGCTGAGAAATTCAAAACCATTACTGGGAGAAATGACTTTCTTGATGCACATGTCTCTACTTTAGGTTTTGATAAATCTAAAGTTACTTGTTTTCGATGCAGGGATAAAGGCCATTTCAAGCGGGAGTGCAAAGGAAGAGAAGCTAGCGGAGCACAGAATCCATTTGGGAAAGATGATTACTATCGCAAAGCTATCTATCAGCAAGTTGGTCAATCTCAAGAACCACAGACAGCTCATGGGAGAAAGATTGAAGATCCCAATAGAGCATGTTTGGTAGATTTCAGCTGGAGTAATTACATATCATCTGAAGACACAGCAGCACGCATTTTCGATCAAGATGATGAGAAACTACCAGAAGGTTTCAGTTGGGATATGTTTGGGGATAAAAAGGGAGAGTTCAAAGCTTTCATTGCCAAGATCGTCCGAGAGCCAGATTTGTTTCCTACTTGGATGAAATCTATTGGAGAGACCGTGAAAAGTGAAGATGAAAAATCTGTGTCATCTGAAAGTTCAGATAGTACTGATAAACTTTCAGAACATTCTGGGGATGTTTCAGAAAGTTCAGATGAAGGTTTACAGGGCTCAGATGAAGATTTACAGAGTTTTGATGAAAATGTACAAAATGAAAATGTTCCAGAAAAGGATGTTGTTTTTGGTAAAACACCGACTGATTCTGATGTATCTGATGGTGATTCTGATAAGTCTGTAAAATTTGATCAATCACCAGATCACAGTAGCAGTGATGATGAGGAAGAAAAACATATAAATATTGCAAAAACTCATCTATCTCCTGAAAGTTTTCATTTCTATTTTGCAGAAAGAATGGAGAAACTGAAGGAGAAACGAGCTGCTAAAGAACAACAAGCTGAATCTGAAGGTGATATTCAAAACGCTGAGAATGTTGCTGAAAAGATTACTGAGGTTGTGAAAGAAGAAGAAAAGGTGATTGAAGTTGAAAAAGTGGCTGAAGTTGTTAAAACAATCAAAGTTGAGAAGATTGTTGAAGTCGTCAAGCCGTGTGAGAAGTGCTTGGAAGCTTGCAAGGATTGTGCAGCTAAAGACGACATCATAGCTGAGTATGAGAAGAAGAAGAAGGAGCAGTTACTGTTCAACCTCAACTATGTGAAAGAATCTTACGATGTTTTGAATAAAACAGTAACTGGTCTTCAAAAGACAAACTCAGAGAGAGAACAATTATTGACTATGTTGAATGCAGTTTTAATGACAAAACAAAAAGCAATAAACTTCTACATCGAAGAGAGTGCTAAGTGGAAGCAAGAGTTGGAGACGGAAAAAATAGAGAATGAGAGAATTAGACGTTTATTGCAAAGTTATTCTAGTTCTGATTATCTCATTGACCGTATTTACCCAACTGTTGCAGGTATGGAAGCTTTCAAAGATGAGAAGCTAAAAGACAAGAAAGACTGTGGTAAGAAATCGACTGTTAGTTACAACAAATGTCTGCCTCCGATTTGGGATGGTTATTCACCTAGGAGACCAAATGAGGAGCAATTGGAAAAAGCAGTCAATATAAAGCTTAAAACCGACACAACTGATGGTTTACCAGATAACATAGATATCACGTATACCTCGTCCGATACTGATCATGAGTCTGTTCTAATCAAAAAGGTGGTCGATCAGGTGTTGGATACTGATGAGGAGTCTGAGTTGAAATCTGGGTCTGGAAAGTCAAAGTCGTCAGTCAACAGTCAAAATTCGTCGGAAAAACGGTCTTATAGTAAAGAATTTTTATTGTCAAAGGCAGATTTGAATAATGAAACATTCGAAGTTGTGTATACTTTGAATGGTTCGGACAAATTATATTACAATAAGGAGTTCCCAATAATGAGTATTAAAACGGAACTAATAAACAAAACTTTTAAACTTATAGAGGTGAATATTCCAGAATTAAAGGTTTTGAAAAGTTTTGAAAAATCTAAAAAATATACTTCTAGAGTTCAGCAACGTTTAAACAAGAAAAAAGGTTACAACTCTGGTCCTGGTTTTCCAAAGAAACCTAATCAGAATCATAGCTACAAAAAGAAAGGTCTTGGTTTTATTCCACCAGAAAATGATAAAAATATGAAAAATTCTAAAACAAAATCTGAATTTGTGTCAGGTGGAAGTGCTGAGGAGGAACAGCAGAAACCGTTCTGGAGACAGTCTAATAAAGAGTTTCTTGCTGAGAGAAAGAAGAATGGAGCTGATATATGTTATCTAAGAGAGACAAGAACCTGTTATAGATGCAATGAAGCTAGTCACATTGCATGGAATTGCTCAAAAAGTGCACAATCAAAACAGGGAGTTTCTCAGAAGTTGAAAGAGAAAGTTGTTGATGTTGACACACCAACCAATGGATCTAAAATTTTTGAAAATTCAAAATTTGAGGTTGGCGAGTGTTCGGAAAAGAATTTTTACAAAAAGAAAGGAAAAGACAACCAGGTATGGGTCGCGAAGAAAGGTGAAGTGAATGTCGGCGATGAATCTGGTTCCACAAAGCCAGAAGAGCCACAGGTGAAGAAGAAGATTTCAGTGAATGATGAGGAATTTCCATCATTGAAGTTTGAGGAAGTAAAGAAGAAAGTGGGAAAAACTGAGATTTCAAATCAGTTTTATAAAGAAAAGGATGAATTTGATGTCGAGAAAACATTCAACGGGAATGTTAAAAAAAATTTTGGGAAAATGTTGAGTGGGAAAGCTAAGGGGGTAAAAGATTTTTATGCAACTAAAAAGGCAACATACAACCCTACAGCTCAGGAACTAAAGGCCATCAAGTCTGAAAAGACTTGGTTGGAAGTTTGTTTTCCATGATAGTCAAAGGACTATGCCGGAGATCCCAAGTTTATATCGTGGATCAGGAATCGGCATCTTTCTAATGTTTGAAAAGATTGTTTGAAAGATTTTGAATAATGTTGTTAATGTTTTGCAGGAGAAAGGACTACGCCGGAGCTTCCAGGTTGGTAATTGCGAAGCAGGAATCGGCATCCTGATTGATAAAATGGTGATGTAGACGTAACATTCCTACAAGTGGTAATCTTGATCCCACAAGTGGTATTTGTGGTTAAATTTTGAGACGTTTGTATACTTTGAAGAGGTTACATTTACAAGTGGTACAGAAGGTTCTTAAATAAAGATGATAAATCAGGGACATTAAATTGTACTTGATTTACTATCCATGGCAAAAGATAGACAAGATGATGAACCACATCCCTATTTTTAAAAGATAGACCTACAAGTGGTTGTTATCAACACAAATTCATTTTCCGGAAAAATCATTTTGATTAAAACAAACTTAAGTGTTTTGAAATCTAAATGAGAAAATGGTTTGTGATAGGGGGAGTTCAGATTGTTTATGCTAAGTGAATGGCGATTTGAGGTGATTCGATGTCAGTTGTCAAATTTCTGTACAGTTTGTTTTACTTTTTTATGTTTCTAGTGGGTCAAGAGTCTAAAAGTTTTCAAATTTTCTTTAAAATGTGTTTGCATTTTAGGGGGAGTAGGGAAATTTCAGAAAATCCAAAAACATTTGAAAATTTAAAAAAAAAACAACAAAACATGATAAAATTCAAAAATGAGTTATGTTGCGAAAAAGAGGAAATGATAGTACATCTGTGGACTATCACGGCACGCTAAAGAAATGTAAAGTCTAAAAATGTGATAAACAATCTTACTGCGGATGTGTCAGTAGATTTTCGCACATTTAGTAAATTGAAACGAGATATAAACCTAAATTCAAACTTGCTTGATTCGTGGGTAACTATTCTTGAATATATGGGTAACCCCCGAAATCTTGTTTGAAAGGTCCCATATTCTGAGATACTAGGTCTTTATACTCAGTGATATCTGGGGTATTATCCCGGGACTTCTGCTGAATGGAAGTTCTGACCTAGTCCCCGGATAATACTTTTTGCTAAAGCTTTGAAACATAAGCGCCGCCCTCAGCATGCTGATGAAACAATAAAATTGATAGTCGCTGCTGTTGAAATGCAAAAGATCCTCTAAAGGGGACCCACCAAAAGTCGAGCCGTCATCTCTCTGCTGAACGGAAGTTCTGACCTGAGCTCTCACGGTTTCGCACCTAACCCCTTTACAGATATCATCTGTGGTATACTCACCTGTAAGACTGAATATTTGGGATCTGGATACGGGAGTATATTCAAGTGGAGTGATACACAATTAAGTTTAAGTCTCTAAAACATTAATATCGTATCTCGAATCGATTGAAATTTGTGTTGAGAATTTAAGAGGACAAACATACTGACAATCTAGGTAAATTGTTTAAAGCTTAAAATGAAATCAAGCTTAACGGTGTTGGTGATTTGTCTCATAAACTGATATGATCCTCTTGCACAAACTCACAAAAATATTGATTGTAAATATTACATTTTTATATGTTTGTATTTTCAAGTGGTGTCAGATAATATCTCTCAGAAAATCCAAAAAGATTTTGTGTGGATTTTAGCATAATTGTTTTGAAAAAGTCAAAAAGATTTTCGACAACTGATGTTGAAAAACTGATTTTCAAAATTCCGAGTGCTAAACCTGATGAACAGCATTTGAGGGGGAGTGTTTGTGTAAGCCTAACTGTTTTCGTTAATTCTAACCTTCTTAAAGTGGTTCATCATAGATAGCTGAGAGAGAGTCATGCGATGGTACAAAATTGTTTGAAATATTTGTGAAAGAAATTTATTTCGGGGTTGAGTTTGTACAGGTAGCCAAGTTTCAATTCCTGAAGATCTGTTAGAGCCAGGTTGATTGATCCTGAAAGAATGAGTAGAGACAGATTCTGATCCTGAAGATCACGTTGATTGTTGATGCTAATGAATTTAAGGAATCAAGAGATCTGATCAAGAGAATTAAAGTGTTGTTAGAGCCAGGTTATTCGATTCTGAAAACCTGTGAAGATCAGACAACGATCCTGAAGATGTTACTGAAGAACAAAAGAATGTCAGTAAATCGAGAGGGGGAGTCTGAAGATTGAAAGAAGAGAAAAGCCCAGAGACTGATCTAGACTGCAGATGTGAAGACACAGTTTTACAGTCAAGGTGTGTTGGCGACTCCATCAACATCTGAGGGGGAGTCTGTTAGGGTACTACATCTGTTGATTACGTCTAGGTGTCTAGGATCAGGTCTTACGTCGTATTGTATAGCATAGGGCACGAAATACGAGAAAACAGGAGTTTGTATAGGTGTTATTTGCTAGGACCGCTCATAGGGTCATAGGGATGGTGGGTCGCTTATTTGTCAAGTGTGAACCGCTTATTTGTACGTGTCTGGACCGCTCATATGAACATGTGACATATGAACGGACCCAAACCACTATATATAGGGTCTTTAGGCGAACCACGTAACGTGTATGTGAAATTCCACGCCGAAGCTCTGCCGGTGTGACGATCGAGCTGTAAAACGTTTGATATCAATAAAACAAGCAGTTAGAAAGGAGAACAAGCTACTGCTACTTGTATTTCTTATTATTCCGCATCTGAAACGCAAGAGATAACCTCTGAACGACTCGTTCGGGTCAGCATACGATCCTACAGATACTCCCCACCGGACCCACCGGTAATACGTGGAAATATCGGGGTGTGACAGTTGTGGGGCAAGAAGGTCCCGTACGGTCGAATTGTAGAGTTACTTGATGGTGACAAATCATGGTTAGTACGAGTAAGGAAGAGAGATGATCATTGTATATGTACGGATTGATGGACAAAGTTTGTTAGAGATTGTCGTTTGAAAACCAAGAAAGTTGATGTTGTTGTTTTGGATGATTATGGAGATTATGGGTTTGATTTATTGGCTGCGGTATAAAATTTTGATGATAAAATGCATTGTGTGATAACATGATGGTGATAAGTAACTTTTATTATATTATGCTAATAACTTTTGAAATCCCATTTTGTAGGCTAAACACAAACAGGTTCTGGATTCCGGGGAAGTTGCTTTAGATGATGAGGATACTAGAGCTTCGGTTGGTAATTCTAAGCAGTTTACGAGTTTTGAGGATATTTTTAATGTATATATACACATGTAATATTTATATATTATTATGATTTAAAATATGGTTTCTTATATATGATCATTCTTATAAATATAGTTTGCAGATGATGGGCTATTTGATTCAAAGATTGCGCGTCTGGTTGATGAGTCAGATGTTAAAAATGCTGTAAATTTATAATTTCTACGCATATATTTTATTGTATAATAAGTATAAGAAGGTTTTTTTTTTAAATTTTGTTGTAGCCTAAAGATCATTCTGTAAAAATAGCTGATGATGTTAACGATCCTCAACTACAGTCTAAAGATTTTCCTGTTCGTGACATTTCTGCCTCTTCAAGTGTTGTATCTAATGTAAGTGTTTATTACTTTTATATTGTCTATTTTATTATTGTCTCAATATATTGATATTCTTCTGTATGTTTGAGTCTTAAACTTTGAAGCTGAGTTGAGAAGATAGTTTGTGTTGATAAAGAAAGTTATAACTTTCAAGAATTTAGAGTTGTTATATTCTAAATTAATTTACTTAGCATGAAAAGATGCACAAACTTCGTGGCAAGACAATTGTAGAAGATAACCAAACTGTTGATAGACCGTGTAAAGTTCAAAAGGTTCGTTTAGTATCATCCACTTCAGAATCAGTCTTACACTTCACCACACATGCTGAAGACAGGCTTGTAAGCTTTTGCAGTCGTTGCTTTGTTTCGTTATTTCAGCAATTTCAGTTATATATCAATATTTTATAAAATTCACTATTCAATTTTCTGTTTTTTAGCATCTGCCGTCAGATGTATCTTCTGCGTTGGATATGCATACTGATAATCCTAAGCCTATCAAGATCCAGAATCTCAAATGTGAAGTCCAGGAACTGTTTACAACATCTCAAAAACCAATACTGGATTCAACTACGCTATTGTTGGATGGTCTTTTTATCTGAGATCTTGCAATATTGCTTTTGGTGATGAACTTTCGTTAGAGTTTCACAAGTCTACTCAATTGCTGAAGTTAAAAAAAGTTGTGCATTTTGTGACAAAGATAAAGTCCTCTTAGTTTCATGTCATGATTGTTTGTGGTTGTACACTTGATTTGTCGGTGGTACTAATTTTGCTTCTTAGACATGTTCTATATGTAGTTATGTCTATAAACAGGTTTCATTGTCAATGGGTGGGTGCTCCTTTTTGTGGATAGGACAATGGAAATACTCATATGTATCTTATATATTAACTGATGATGCATGTTTATAGTTGTCTTTTAGCTATAATAGATAACACGTTTTGGTACAATATCTATACATGTATCTATTTGTTCTATCAATATGTGTTATGCATGGTTTTCTAAGAAACGACCCGTGTTTGCACACGGGTCTTACCGCTAGTAATATAATATAATATATTATAATATAATCTAACTTATAATAAAAGACTCCAATAATGCCACATGGCATTCTCTCCTTCAACCTCAAAAATTTTAGTTATATTTATTTAATAAATTAATAATTTTGTTTAATATTAATATTATTTAATAACCAATATATAGATATCAGTTATTTTTATCCTTATCTTAATATAAAATTAATAAATAACTTCAATTTTGCAATTTAGACCCTTTGTTTTTTTTTCCTTTTAACCCAAAGTTTTTCATCTTTTGCAATTTAATCCCAACTTTTTTTTATTTTCAATTTTGGTTCACCATAGTTTTCATGTTTCCCAAGTTTTTCGTTTCGTTCTAAATTTTGTGAGTTAACGCACCGCAACGTGCGTGTGGGGTTCAACATTTTTTCTTATATTTTTTTCCCGTTTGATTGGCCCGTCGCGTCACATTTTTTTCAGCGTTTGACAAGTTCGTCTAACACGTCCACGAGCTGCTTGCTGCTGCTGTTGCTGGGGCTGCTGTTGTTGTGGCTCTTGCTTCACCACTCGGTTTGGGCACACGTTTGCGAAGTGGTTGGGATCACCACACGCAAAGCAAGCTCTAGCATGGATCGCGGGTGCAGGAGCCGCTTGCTGGCCTTGAGGAGCAGGAAGTAGAGCTGGTTGAGCAGGAGCTTGACCTTGAGCTGGAGCTGGGGCTTGGCGTGGATCTGTATGGCAGTTGGCGATGAAATGGCCGTACATGTTGCAATGCACACAGTATCTGCAGGCAATTCCCACTGGGTGGTGATAAGTACAAGTAGGGCAAGCCGGATGAGGACCAGTGTACGCACGCTTAGCCGGCGGTGCGTTGGTAACCGGTGCCGCTACTTGGCGGTGTTGAGGCTGCGGTTGAGCTGGAACTGATTGGAGCGGGGCAGCAGTGGTGACAGCGCAATTTTTGCTACTATTGTTGTTGTTCTTCCTCTTGCGACGAGAGGACTTTGAAGACTGCGGAGCGATGGCGGTTTCAGCTGTTGCAGCAGTGGTGGCTTGATGCAGATTCTTGGAGGCTTTATCCCAGTAACCAGACTTGACTCGCTTGTCGTTGATCTCAGCAGCGAGTATAAAAGTCTCCTCAATGGTTGTCGTCTTTACAGCTTGAACGAAATCAGCCACGCAATCCGGAAGAGCACGGATATACTTCTTGATGGTGATTTCGGGCGTAGTAACTTGGCTAGGACAGATAATGCTTAGCTGCTTAAAGCGAGCAGTCAAACCAGCGTTGTCTCCATCTTTCTGCTTGATATGCCAGAATTCGTCCTCCAGCTTTTGGTGCTCGTGGGGAGGGCAGAACTCTTGCATCATAACGTCCTTCAACTCATCCCACGTCAACCCATAACCTGCATCATTTCCGCGTTTGTTTCTCTCGGCCGTCCACCAATCTAGAGCTCAGGATTGGAAGACGCCAGTTGCGTTAAGAGTACGGAGATTATCAGGACAGCCATTCTGGCGCAGGGTGACTTTG
Source organism: Helianthus annuus (assembly GCF_002127325.2). Lineage (NCBI taxonomy): Eukaryota > Viridiplantae > Streptophyta > Magnoliopsida > Asterales > Asteraceae > Helianthus > Helianthus annuus. The sequence continues at coordinate 70,669,153 of NC_035444.2, read as the reverse complement.
ATCGAATCAAACCATTAAAACATGGTCGTAGGACCATCTTCTCCGGTAAATTATTTCGGTCCGCAAGCTTTGAGCTGCTTGAAGCTGAAAGCAGCTTTAGGAGCATCAATCCTGGACTCTTCAGAAGACTTGCTAGTGTTTTCATTCAGCGCACTAACAATCTGGGGGGTAACTTTCGCCATTTGCTTAGCGACGAGGGCGGTGATGCGTTTGTCATCATGATTGCAGCGTGTGGAACGGGAATGAAATGATCCAAATGACAACATTGTCTGCAATAGACATTGTCATATGATTCAAAATGCTATATAATCGAATCTCACCTCACACGTACTACTACTAAAGTTCATGAACACATCAACCACGTAAACACATAGGCACTTAGGCACATAAACCACAGAATCACATAAGCACATAGGGCACAGAAGCACGTAATCACACATAAGACAGTCAGAACACAGAAACCATATTATATTTTGCACGTATTCACCTATCATTCAGGGTGCGCGAGTTCGAGAATAGCGATTGCGATTAGCGAGTACACAGCGAATAATATAGTATGCGATTATCCACAAGTAGCAGCGATTTGTTAGCGATTTGAGATAGATGTGCAGTGCGAATTGTGTGTGTCGATCAAAGCGGAAAGCGAAAAGCGTATAAATCACCAAAACTGAAACACATATACAGGGGAAGATCACATAAAACACATAAAATCCACATAAAACGACAGTTATCAGAGTCTGCAGTTGCGGGCTCAGAATCAAAAACACATAAAAATCAGCGATTGTGAGATTGAAATCGAGGATAGATTGTCTAAGGCTTGATAGACGTTGACTACCCAAAGTGATTCGACTATTCACAAGGACTTTTAGTACACACTTTGGCTTTCGGGACTGTGCTCTCGCCTCGATTTTGGGCGAACGGCACGCATCCTTCCAGTTACAGTGTGACTTCAAGTCGTTGGAGTCCGTCGAGACTTTGGTGAGAGTTTTGTAAAACCAAAATAAAGGACGGAACAAGTTGTCAAGGTTCGGGTTTCACCCCTGACTTAACAACTTCGTTCCTGTTTTGATAAAACAGAGAGGAAACTCTGCGTTAAAATACAAATTTCACTCCCGATTCAATGCAAATTCTCCTGTTTATAGATAAAATGCGGGTCGAACAAGCGATTCGGTCGAGAGTTTGTGATTTTCACACCTAATCTCGACTTAATCACCCGTTCATTTTCGAAAATAGCGTGCAGTGATAGTGTAGTGTTCAGCGAGTGTGAGCGAGAAATAGCAAGTAAGCTCGTACAAAACCCTTACAAGGCATGCACAAGTCGGTCTGCTGGTACTTAGACTATAGACTAGGTTGTTTCAAAGACATCGACCCGGACTAGGTCGAGTCTTGCCTAATTCCCTATAGTTATGGCTCTGATACCAATCTGTCACACCCCAACCAATGGCGGAAACATCGGGGCATGGCACTGAGCGAAACAGATTGTCAAGAGAAATTCCATAACAACTAAATTACCGTATAGTTAATATTATGTCCCATACCATAACCTATCAAGCAATCAAATTATTACAGACATCGATATTCTTAAAAACAAAATCGTGTTCTGACAACTCAGATTTAAATAAAATAAATTGACTTTGTTTCTAGACTCTCAATCCTACTTGATTCCATGAAAAGCAAGCAAAGCACAACATCCTAAGCACCTGTCACATACGTTAAAATAGAAGTCAATACACAGAGTGTAAAGGTGAGCATACAAGTTTGATAGTAATAATAGAGTTCTAAATCGTTTACGCATAACCAGCATGTAACATGTATAATGTGAAGGCAAGTAGGTTATCGACAGAGAAATATGCACAGACGTGACTGCGAGTTGTAGAATGCGCAACACATATCCCCACTGGGACACGTGAAGTAAAGCCCTTAACAACCCCTGTCCACGACAGGTGCTGAGTCCAAACTAAAGTACTATCGTTGCTAAGGTTTCAGGCAACAATCACTGTGTTAACATAACATACAAGCATTCATCGAATAACACGTAGCATGCAATAACGGTCAGCCTATAAATAGTGTTTGCGTTGTGTGTCGATTGTGATTTAGAATAAGTAACGTATGTAACACCCGAAAGTGCATAAAGCAAAAAGGGATCGAGTATACTCACAGATTGTGTTTAACAAGTAAACACTCTCTTGGATTGAAGGGAGCGCTGAGAGAGATTAGCCTGAATAGTTAACGACAGCATAAACGATGAGCGGCGCGTAAGATGGTGTAGGAGTGCCAAGTGTCGGATGGCAATCTGATCGGATGGTCAATCCGTTTGGATGGTCATCCGATCGGATGGCCATTCGATTGGATTGACATTCGTTTGGTAAGGATGTGTTTGTGTATGATGGCTTTGAAGTTTTCGTTGTAGCATTTTGAAAACAGAGAAGTATCTCTACCCTTCAGGTCGATCGATCGAACGGCCGTTCGATCGGATAGCGATCCGATTGGCAGGACACTTAGTGAGAACAAGTTCACAGCAGGATTGTCACTCGATCGGATTGCAATTCGATCGGTTGGTAATCCGTTAGTTACTGATGATCTTTAAAAATTATGAAAATGGTTAAGTGTCGAAGTTCCAAATGTCACATGGTCGGATGGTTGTTCGATCGGATGGTTATCTGATTAAACGACAATCCGTTTCGACGTTCAGAACTTTGAAGTTGAATAAGAAAAAGTTTAAGTGTTGAATTCTCAAGTGCAATCCGATCGGATTGCAGTTCTATTGGATGGTAATCCGATCGGTCGGCAATCCGTCCCGCGACCTGATCGTGTTGCTAACTTGAAAATTTGTTAAGTTTTGCGGTTTGTTCGAGACGGTTTTACAACGTACTAAACAATAGAACCTCGTCAAGACCCTAGTGACCCGATCGAACAGGAATCACCCCAATCTGATCAGTTGACTGTTCGTGATGGTTATTCGTGTTTAACCCGAAATCAGTTGTCTCTTTGATAGAAATCAGATCTTGAACCAACGCATCACTAAGAAGGGGTAGAAGATCAGAACAAGCTCCGACTCTATCGGTTTTGAGTGCATTGAGTGTAAAAGAGTTGAAAGAAAGTTAGAAAACCATCTTTCAATCCTTTTAACCATGAATATGTGTAGATCTATGCGAAAACATTGTTTAATCTTGCGGAAATCCTTCAGATCTGAGTTGTTCTTGGTGGAATGAGGCCAAAACTTGAAGTTCATAAGAACTCCATGATGACATCACCCTAGAACACCTCAAATCCACTGATTTCATGGTTAAAAGTTAAGATTCAAAGGTGAAAAAGATGAAGGAGTGCTTGTAGATCATAGAAGTACAAGATTTAGGTTGAAAACTTACAAGAATCGCGAGAAATCGAGAGAAAAGAGGCTTGAGTGCGGCTGGTCGAGTGGAGGAGCTGTCACATCACAAATGATGTGACAGGAGGGTATTTATAGGGTTTCCAAAAGAGGAAAGTGCACAAGGGTCGGATTGGTTACCGATCGGATGGCAATCCGGTCGGATGGCCACTCGATCGATTGGCCATTCGATCCAAGTGTCCGGCGTGTTGAGTTTTGTCGTTTCGATTCGCGTGTTGAGCGTTGCGATGCGTTTCGAGCGAGCGATGCGATAGATTAATAATAAACACACAAATACTATATCTAACATACAATCATTCTAAGTAACTTGCGTTTAGCGTTTGCGATTCGATTGCGATAGAGTTGCGATTGCATTTTGATTAATCACCCCAAAACATAACATAAATAAACACGCACAAGTAACACATAAATAGCACACACACGTAAAACAATATCCAGAACGCATAATTCGAGTTGCGAATGTGATTGCGATGCGATAAGCGATAAAACGATAAAACATGCAATAAACATCGATTAAACCTCGATTATTAATAGATACTCCACATAATACAACTAAAGCGATTAAAATAAAAGATTCGATTACAAGTCAAAGAAGTCAGAACAGTAGATGAGCTAGGAGTGACAGATCGCAATTAGCAATCTTTTCTTCCTTTGACTTCAATCTTGACTTTGACTTTCAAAACACGGGGTGTTACAAAAATGACAGTTAACTCATGTCTTTTTGGACGGAACTGAAATGTTTCAAGAATGTCAGGGACGGAAATGATAGAAAATTGAAATTTTGTTTGAACTGGCATAATTTGACAAACTACAGGGATGAAAATGACAGTTAACTCTTTTTCAGTTATTTCTTTTACAAATCTTCCATTTATTTGACCGTTTGTTTATTCAAAATTCATTATTTTTTAATCTTTTGTTTATTAAATTCGTGCATTTTTTAGTTCCTTACACTTGTTAACTTATTTTTTTAAAGGTTTTGTTTTTTATAAACTTCATTTTTTAATCTTCGTTTTTTAAAAAACTCATTCATTTAAAATCGATCGTTTTTAAATTCTTTCAATTTTTGAAATCGTTCTTTTTCTGAAGTTCTTTTTTCCCTAACGGCTATAAGTAAACTGAATACAAAGTTAAAAAATGAACTATTTCAAAAAGGGTTCTAAAAGGAACGGTTTAAAAAGAAACGTTTTTTAAAAATTAACGACTTAAAATAACGAATTGTTTAAAAAAGTTAAAAATTGATTTTAAAAAGAACGGTATAAAATGAATCGTTTAAAAAATCTTTAAAAGACAAACACTTTTAAAAAGAACGATTTTAATAAACAAGCGATTTAAAAATGAATAATATTAAAAGTCATACACGGTTTAAAAAAAGGTTAAAAAACAAATGATTTTAAAAATGACGTTTATAAAAAAACAGACGCTTAATGAAAATACATATTTTTTGTATGTATAAAACATATTTGTTAAATAATAATCATTAAAATAACGAAATAAAAAAATTAGAGTAATTGCATTAATAATCTCTTAAATATTAAAAGAATTTTATTATTATTATCAAAAGCAGCCCCCAAGGTATATGATTACTTAATTACCCTTACACTTAACTGCAAAAAAAGTAACAAAGTTAGTGTCAGGGGTCAAAACCATTATATTATAATATACTAATATGCAACCTAAAGGTCTGATATGTTAAAAAAATTCTTTTTTAAATTAAAATAGTTAAAGTGACTAACCCACATGGACCAAAACAAACTTTATATAATATTTTAAAATGAACGTTTCATCGGCTCACCGCTACAAAATCTATGACATGTACACATTTACTTTTTTTTTTTTTTTTTTTTTTTTTGTCAACCTTCAACCATCGATGCATTAGTACAACAACTATTTGCGGGACACTGACTCAAAACCCACAATTTTCAACCCCATTTATGATGAGTCGATGACATTCCATGAGGTTACAAAATTGACCATGTATGAATATATAGAAGTTTGACTTTGTGAAAATATTCTCCATTTAGTCCCTCAACAAACGGTAGATGACAAAAAGTCCCTAGTATTTCTAGTAACTTTTAATATGTGAAATACAGGAGCGGTTTTCATATTTTTAAATTTTTTCATGAAGATGATAGAGATAGGGGCGGATCAACATTGAAGGTTACGAGTTCATCCAAACCCGCTCGGTTTCAAATTATTAATAGAAATGGTAATAGAAAATTCTGAATGAACCATAAATAAAATTTACGATGAACCCATTCATGAAATTGCATGATAGCTGAGTGGGTAGTATGTCTCCTTTCAAGCGAAAGGTCCACGGTTCGACTCCTTCGTGACTTCGTGAAACTCGCTGGTTGCACGTTGATTTTGAAATGATGAGACGATCTAACTTCAATTTCTAACCTTTTTTGAAAGAATGAAAGGTAAACTTATAATTTCTTGCAATTTCTTTACTTTCTTTCATTTTCTTTATAAGTTTCAATGAATATGTGTTGTTAAATGTTAATATGTTGTTGAACTTGAATGATTTTGTGAAGATTATTGAACTTGAATGATTTTGTGAAGACTATTGAGCTTGAATAATTTTAAATTGTTGAACTTGAGTAATTCTATTATTTGAAGATATGAATACAAATTAGACAATTAGTGATGTTGATTTGTATGTGAAGATATGAGTACGAATTAGACAAATAGTGATGTTGATTTCTAATTTGTTGAAACTTAAATTCGATATTTAGGTATGAAGAAAATTGACAACTTTTTCCAAAAACAACCATCAAACCTTGAATCGTCGTGTTATGCAACATTTTCAAAAGATGAAAACTCGTAGGGGAACAAAAATTATAATTTGTAAGAACAATCGTATTTGTGTTACATGTTTTTTTTTAATTTCTAATGACCGTGTTTTTTTATTATTGTAATGTTTTTTTTTTATTATATGATGAACTTTACCCGACCCAAACCGTCGAACCGACTCGATTTTTTTACATTCGGTCATGTAACATTAGAGTATCTAAAAACAATGAACCCACTGGAAAAAAATTTCTGGATCCACTAGTGGATAGAGAAAGAAACATTCGACATTATACAATAATGTATATAACATTTAGCGTATGGATTTGTAATGACTACTAGAATTTACGTAGAAATTACCACTTATCAAGTTTATAAAACTCCAAAAACTTACTAGCCGAGCCTTTTCTCCATTTTTCAGACTAAGCGATGACCAGGGGCAGATTCACATTCAGTTAAGAGGTTCCCGGGAACCCGTTCGATCCGTAATCTATAATGTTAACGCATATAGAATATTTTGGAAGAACCCCTTAATATTTTGTAGAGGAACCCTATAAGCAAATGTGTAGAGTGGTTAACTGGTTAATGCTCGCACTGATTAACTTGATGTCGCATGTTCGAGTCTTGTAAAACCTGTTTTTTTTTTTTTTTGCCTTTTTTAAGTGAAATACGAATCAGGGACTTAGTCCCTTAGTCGCCTTTTGCCCCTTTCCTTTTTACTCTCAAACCAAAACACACAACCATCGTCTCCACTGTCCAGCCACTCATCCACCATTATCGCTACCACTCATCCACCATCTCCACTCTCTAGCCACTCTCCACTCGTCGGAGCAGTCACGCAGCCGGCATCCGCAACCCCTTCAGCCTTCCCTCAATCACTCTCTTTAGCTTTCAGGTTCGTTTATGCCCCTTTCTCTAAAAGTTTATGATGTTTATTTGTGATTTTGGGTAAATTGATATTATCTTGCAAGTCGTTGTCACTATTGATATCATATGTTATCTCTATTAGTTTGCAATTCTCTATTAGTTTTGATATCACAGTGATTTTGGGTAAATTGATTTTGAGATAACGACTTGCAATTCTCTATTAGTTTAATCTATTTGAAATTATGATTGGGTCATTGGACGATTGGTGATGAAAATTTGTAATGTTTTTAAACTTGATTTTTTATGTTTAGGTAGTATGCAAAGGGGAATTTCAAGTTTTTTCGAAAGACAACCATCAAATGTTGAATCATCATCTTCAAGTAGTAAACCGTTGAAAAAAGATATGGATGATCTTCCTTGGGATCCTTCCGAGAGGAAATCATTTTCATTTTATCACCCTAGTCAAAAAGATGAAATTAGACAAACATATTTGCTTAGAGGTCCATGGCAGCCGCAAGGGGAAAAAGATGATTTTCCACAAACCCAAGACGGTAGTGGTGATAAGTTAAGGTGTTTTAATCCAAATGGTACACATAAAAGCATGGAAATTGGTTAGAATATAGTGTCAACACAGATAAAGTGTATTGCTTATATTGTTACTTGTTTCATGAAAGTGGACAAAATGATGCATTTGTGAGTGAAGGGGTACGATGTTGGCACAAGAAAGAAGAAAAATTAAATGAACGTGTTGGTAAAGGCAATAATACTTTTCACAAAAGAGTCGCTAAAAAAAGGGGAAGACTTACTTAAAGAAGCTCAATCTATACTTCTATGTAATGAAAAAAATCTGAGAAAGAAAAGAATATAGAACACGATTAAGTCACAAGGCGCAAGCATATGGACTTCAGTTATACATGAAAAGTTATAAGTTTGTATTTTATTTACATTTGATGAAGCATATCTGGGGAGTTACTAACTTATTGTGTGTCGCTTTTCAAAGAAAGAATCCAGATATTATAAATGCAGTTGAATTGGTTTGATCAACCAAAGAAGAATTACAAAGGTATCAACTTGAAGGCTTTGACTCACTTTTGAAAGATGTCACATGCTTTTGTGACAAGTATGATATTGAGATGATTAACATAGAAGACAAGTATGTTGACAAAAAAAAATAGAAGAAAAAAGACCAACATCATCAATCGTCACCATTATGTGGTTAATTATTTCAACACGGTTCTCGATATGCAAATTCAAGAGCTTGGAAACCGTTTTAACGAGGTAACCACCGACTTGCTTATGTGTATGAGTTCCTTGTGCCCATGTCATAATTTTAGTTCCTTTAATAAACTAAATTTGTTAAAGTTGGCCGAGATGTATCTGTGTGTTTTTACTTTTGATGAAAAAGGCGATCCTATTGACGAACTCGGCCACTACATTCGTAATGTGAAAAAAGATAGTCGGTTTGACAACCTGAATGGGATGCATGATCTGGCCAAAATGATGGTGGAAACAAGTAAACACGCTGATTATCAATTGGTCTATCAACTAATGAAGTTGTCACTAATTTTACCGGTTGCAACGGCTAGCGTTGAAAGAAGTTTTTTCTTCAATAAAGCATGTAAAGACGGAACTACATAATAGGACGGGTGATGGATACATGAATGATACTTGAATTTGCTACATTGAAAGAGAGTTCTTACAACAAGTTTCGAGCAAGAATGCAGTGCAACGTTTTCAAAAGATGAAACCTCGTAGGGAACAATTGTAGATATGTTTTTTTTATTTGTAAGGACCATCTTATTTATGTTACATGTTTTTTAATTTATCTTTATTATTCTATCGTATTTTTATTATGCGATGAACATTACCCGACCTGAACCGTCAAACCGACCATTTTTTTTTATGTCCGACGTATGCTATTGAAACACTTAAAAAGTGAACCCTTGGAAAGAATTCCTTAATCCGTCACTAGCGATAACCTCTTATTGAAAAGTCTTTAACAAAAATTATTGCTTCCATTTTATCCTTTGACTATTAAAAGTTCACAAATACTTTTTTTCATATTACATGGACTAAATGAACATTCAAAAGATAACAATTGTAAAACTTAAAGAAAAAATCTATTATGGTGCACTTAAAGTTATTGCAAATAGTTCAAGGAGTGAATATGTAAATATGCTCTTAATAAACGGCAGATCGTTAGCGACTTTACAGAAAGTGAGAAAAACCATATTTGACGTCATTTTCTCTCTCTTCTTTCTCTCTCTAGAGCGCACACTTCTTCCTCTCTGGTATCTCGCCGGATACCGGTGGCCGGTGAAATAGGTAAGCTGACGTCATTCCTACCGGTTTCAACATTATGTATCACGTATATATCAGAATTTGTAAGCGGTTAGGTTAATTAGATGCTAAATTAGGTTAAAATTATTAGGTTTTTTTTATGTTAATTTGATAACTTTACTATACTGTTGGTTAATCGGCACTGATTTCAGATCTCTACTTGCTATATAATGTGTTTCAATTGTTTATTTATAGGATTACTGTTACTGATAGATCCATTTTTTGTTCTGCAAATTAATTGAAGTTAATGGAGGTTATTCCTATCTAATTCAGGTATATTTTAGGGATATTTTGAGTTTTGTTTTTGTTAATTATTTTTTATATATGTGTTATCTAGTGGTTCAATGATTCTAGACATGATGTTAAGGATTGGCTTCATTAGTGTTATTGAATTGGAAATTTTTATGTTTTAATACCATTTATATTTCATTTTAATTATTTTGGGGGTTTCAAGTTGTTTTGTGGATTTTAAACCACACTTGAATGATTGGTTTATTTACAAAGATAATGTACTAGGTTAGAAACTGTGTATTTAGGAATTCTACACTGGTTTGAATAAAGGAAATATTAAATAGTTAGTAATGAGTATTTAGGAATTCTAAAATGGTGTTTTGAGATAAGTTATATTTACAAAAATAAGAAATAGAATACGAGGGGGTGAAATAAGAGAAGCGAGAAAAAGAATCTTGGGCTCACGGAATTGTGACATGTGGCTGAACCAGTTACTTATTTATTAGGTATAGATTTGTAAACTAGGAAATAGTTATCTGGCTGTGTTTATGGCTTTATGTGTCACCAAAGTGATAATCATCTTATCATAAGTAGTATTACTATGTGCATGGCCGAATTTAATGTCTGCCTGTCATCTTTATTTGGGCCCAGGCTTAACATGGGTTGATTGACTGAAATGGTACCAGTACTTCAATGCTTGAACAGAATATGCATATGGCTCTCATTATTTTGTGAATGTTCTCTTTGTCCATGCAAAGAGTCTTTAATGTTACAGTTAGATACTACAAGCTTTTATTATTCCATTATTTTTATGGTTTTCTTGGCAATCGTCATTGTTGTGAATATTCAGATCACAGATGCTACCGTGATTTGAGGCAACAGACGTTGGTATCTTATAGCGGTACTTGTAAGGGGTGCAGCAAAGATGGGTTCGGCTTGCTGTGTTGCTGCTAGAGACAGAACTATAACAAACGGATCCAGCCGTAATGGTATGCCGAGAACTATCAGATATTCTCCATCATGGAGTGTTAGGCGGCGTGTAGCAGGGGAAGAAGCTTCTATACATTGGTTTTCCGATGATCTTGGAACAAATGACAGGTTGGACAATAAATCTCACACAACTGCTGGAACTGCTTATGCATCAGAAGACGGTAGTCCGTTGGAAAGTTTCCGAAATCGGACTTGGCATAAGTCATCGCCTTCTGAAGGATATATCATTCCACAGTCAGGTACGCTTATCTTAGTTAATAAAATACGTCATGGGTTCATATTGTTCAAGAAATGCTCTGAACCTGATTCCTGTTCAAGAAGGGCAATTCGGTCAGGGGTATTTTAAATGCTTGCACATAAAGTGAAAAAGACCAAATTGCCCTTTAAGTTAACAAAAAAGACGAAAATACTCGTGACTTAACGAAGAAAAAATGGATGGAGTTAACGAGCCAGAAGAAAATTGCAAGATTTGAAACCTTTTGGATCCATATGCGGAAAAACAAACCTTCTGGATGAAAGTCACAAAACTGGCCAAACCTCAGGGACGAAAGTGGCATTTACTCTTCATACTTATATAAATAAACATTGGAGATATGTTTTATCACATATTCTTTATAAATGAATACATCCAATAGTATACGATTCAGTTTTGTTGACTATTACATTTGTGAATGTTCTATATATCTTATATTCTTCTACTTGTTCTTGCAGACCAATCGGTCTCTCAAATAACTTCAGAGGTGAGTAAAACTGATCGATCAGATGTTATAAGAAAATCGTAAATATTAATCACTCTCATTTTTATTTACAATTTCTCTCCTCTTTATGCATTGTGTAGGTGAAGGGGTCAAGTGAAACTCCACCTGCTTCAGAACCGTCTCCAATGATGATGTCATCATCTACACGCTCAGTTTCCTCATCTTCATCTCAACCTCATTTCTTACAAAGATGGCATAACCGTTCTCCAGGACACCATTTACTGCGCCAGGTGTCAGATAGCAGAATACCATCAATGAAGTCACCAAGTCTGTCGATTTCCGAAGAGGGTGGTGGTTCTCCGTTTATGCTCTCTGTGTGGAGCAACGAGTCAAACCGTGGGTCCCATGTTGGATCGTCAGATGGTTGCTCTTTACCCGCGTTTAACAGCCACAGAGAAAGATGGTCGTTTGATAGTGAGTCTCTTAACTTTAACCGTGACAAAATAAGTAGCCGAACTAGTGGCATTGATATGCAGACATGTGGCATTTGCTCCATGCTTTTAACCGAAAAATCATCATGGGGGACCCACAAAGTTATACCCACTAATGAGCTTGCAGTTGTAGCCATTTTGATATGTGGTCATGTTTATCATTCAGAGTGTTTAGAACATATGACATCCGAAATTAACAAGTATGATCCGGCATGTCCTGTTTGTACTTTTGGCGAGAAAAAGGTTATTAAGTTGTCTGAAAAAGCACTGAAAGCTGATTTTAGGATCAACAAGAAATCGAGACGTCGCGTGGTGGATGGTGATGATATTATGTTTGGTCATCATAAGATAGGCCCAATAGGCCCTAAGATGAGCTCAAGTTCCAGTATGAAGTCTTCTTTAAAGAGACACCTGTCTTTCGGTTCCAAGGGGAGCCGGTCATTGTCAGACAACAATTTTCCAAGAAAAAAAGGGTTTTTTTGGGCAAAATCGAGCAAGCAGTGACCTTATTTCTCTATAAAGGTACCATACTACCATGATATTTAACACTTTTATTTCTAAGCATCTTAAGTTAGATTATTATTGAAAGAGTAAATTACGTTTTTGGCCCCTGTGGTTATATCATTTTTACTATATTAGTCCAAAATAAGATTTTTAACATATCTGTCCCCATGGTCTCTATAACTAACCATTTTGGCCCCTAAGTCTAACCATTTTGGCCCCCATGGTCTCTATAACCAACCATTTTGGCTCCCATGATCTCTAGACTTAGGGGCCAAAATGGTTAGTTATAGAGACCATGGGGGCAGATATGTTAAAAATTCTTATTTTGGGCTAATATAGTAAAAGTGATATAACCACAGGGGCCAAAAACGTAATTTACTCTTATTGAAATAATATAATTGAGGTAAGCATAATTATATTATATTATATTATATTATACATTATACATATATATATATTTGCAAGGTACATGAACAGTAACTTGCATTTGACTTTTTTTTTTTGTTATTTTTTTATGCTTTTGCCCCTCAAATTTCGATATTGACACTTACAGTCCCTTAACCTTTTAAAGACTTTGTGGTTTTACGTTTTTATTTTTATGTACGTATCGGTATAAATTATATTATATTATATTATATTATACATATATACATTTGCAAGTTACATGAACAGTAACTTGCATTTGACTTTTTTTTACATTTTTTTATCCTTTTGTCCCTCAAATTTCGATATTGACACTTACAGTCCCTTAACCTTTTAAAGACTTTGTGGTTGAGTTTTATGTGTTTATTTTTGTGTGTGTGTCAGTATAAATTCAAGTTAATTTACGTTTTGACGTATTTTTTTCTTGGAAATGAGTTTGGTCAAATATAATATGTTCTTATGCTTACTATTATGTACGTTTGCAAGTTACATGAACCGTAACTTGCATCTATTTTTTTATACTTTTGTTCCTCAAATTTCGATATTGACACTTACAGTCCCGTAACCTTTTAAAGACTTTTGATTGAGTTTTATGTGTTTATTTTTAGGTATGTGTCGATATAAATTCAAGTTGATTTACGTTTTGACGTAATTTTTTCTTGGAAATGAGTTTGGTCAAATATAATATGTTCTTGTGCTTATTATTATGTACGTTTTCAGTTGATCTACCTTTTGACGTAAAATTTATTTTTTCCTAGAAATGAGTTGGGTCAAATATAATACGTTTCCGTGCTTATTTTTATATACGTTTTCAGTTGATCTAAGTTTTGACGTAAATTTTGTTCAGAAACGAGTCGGGTCAAATTTAATACGTTTTTATTAGAGGATATAAATTCAGGTCACTTTTTTTAGCTTAAAAACACCATTTTTATGTGCTAATTTTTATGTACGTATTGGTATAAATTCAATTTAGTATACGTTTCCACGTAAATTTTCTTCGGTAATATATTAGCTCAAATGTAATGCGTTTTGGTGCTCATTTATATGTACGTTTCCGGTTGGTATACGTTTTGACGAAAATTAAAATTAGCAAGTTGTGTGAATAGTGCTTTCATCCTATTTCTTTTCTTTGTTTCTTTCTTAAGTCTTTTTTCTAGACTTTATTATTTTTATTTTTTTTACTTTTCTATTTGTTTAATGTTTTAGTTTTAGGTTCTTTAACATTAAAATTGTATTTAAGATAACATTTACATTTCATTTACAATGAATTTGAAATCAGCCTGTCCCCCTGTCCAATTTAAATTTATTTTAATGGTTTTCGGTCGATGTAAAACATGTGTCGATATTCTTTTAAGCATATCTCTTTCGGTTCCAATACTGAACCAAAATAGATATCGACCGAAACCCCGCAGCGTAGCGCGGGTAATCTTACTAGTTTGACACGTTAGTAAATATATTTTGGAGTAAAAGTGTTTCATGTCGCAAAAATTTACCCATTTTGCCACCTTCGTTTGCAGCCAACTAGGGGTGTTAAATGGGTCGTGTTCCTAGGTTGGCGGGTCTAACTTGAAACGAACTCTATAATCACGTCAGACACATGAACCCGAACAGGACGCACATATTTGTGGGTTGACAAGAACACGGCTCCTTTAACCCAGATGTTATTTTATTTTACTTTTTTTCATGTTAAACTTAAAAACTTATGCTTGTTTCTCTTTTATATTTTCAATTTTGGTGTAAAGTATCCAATTTAAGTTATGATATAAAACACATTATTTAAGAAAATTAAACGGGTCAACCCACCCACGAACCCGCCAGGTTGACTCAAACATGGCCCATTTAGACCAAACTTGAACTAATTTCATGTCATGGGGTAATGGAGTAATGGAATGGATGAAGGAATGGAATGAACGAGGTAATGGAATGGACGAGGGAATGCAATGGATCATTATCATTCCATGTCTTGTTTGGTTACCATGTGTGAATGGAATGAATTATTATTGTGTATTGTTCGGTAGGCAAGAAAAACAGAGTAATAAAATCAGCGATGAGTGGTTGTGGTGGTCGGTGGTAGTGATTGTGGGTGGTTATAGGTGGCGGTGGTGGGTGTCGGTGGCGGAGAGTGGCGGTGCAGCAGTGACGACGAGTGGTGGTGGCGGCAAGGTGGTCGTTGGTGGTGGGTGGCAGCAGAGGTGGCGGTTGGTGGCGGCGGCGATTGGTGGTGGCGGTGGTGGTGGCGTCGACGATGGTGGTGGCCGGCGACGGCTGCGAGTGGCGTTGGCAGTTGGTCGCAGTTGTGGGTGATAACGGTGGCGAGTGGGTGGCGGCGGCGGCGACGGCGGTGGCTGTCGGGGTGAGGTGGCGGCGGGTGGCGGCGATGGCGTCGGTGGTGGGTTGTGGTGGTGGTGGTGGTGGGTTGTGGCGAAAGTGGTGGGTTGTGGTGGTGTTGATGAATGGTGCAAGAGGGGATGGAATAGAAAAAAAACATGGGGGGTGGAAGGAATGATTTTGAGGGAATGGAATGTCTTTTGGAATGGGTGATTCCATTCCATTTACCAATCAAACACCCTTTTCTTCATTCCCTCGTAATCATCCATTCCATTCCATTCCACGTCTCATTACTTCATACCAGACACTACCTTACTGTTACAACCACCAACTTTCTTCACTGGTGATTATTTTTCAAATTTTGTTGCGATCAGTATTTTTCGAACCCAGAATCTGAACCCACAGGAAAAGTGCGGATTGTTATTTTTGTACTTGTTTTAACACGCCCTAAATATGTTTACATTTTCATGTTAATATGTTATGCTGTTTGTTTTCCATATTGGTTTTTTTTTTTTTTTGGGTAAATAATGACATTGTCTCCTCATGCAGGCAGACTGGACGATTGGTATCTCGATGTACTAGATGAAGAGTGATATCGTTTTGGGGGTGGTTTCATCTTCAAAACATCGGGCACCCGTAGGTAGGATTAGCTCCCTAAAAATACTGTAAAGCAGGTTTTGCAAAACACAATCAATCATAATCTTGATCTTTTTAAGTTTGTGTTGTGTAGATTTATATTTCTTTCATCTTTTAGATCACCATCTTTTTCACATGTCTCTCCCACCCGAGGGAGCTTCAGTTGATCATTATGAACTTCCCATTAAGCGGAAATCTAATGCACAGCTCGTTAGTAGAAAAAAGAGTTTTTCAATCATCAAAACCCGAGTTATCAAATGTAATTTTTGATAGAACACGAAAAATAGCATTTTTACACCACTGAAGTGCAAAATCTTGATTCTACCATACAGTTTGATGGTTTTCCTGCCTCTATTCGATTGCTATGAATCAATTTCCGAAATAGTTTGAAACATGTTATTAAAACATAAATGAACACGTGATCTGCAGGGGCTTCAACAAATAATCCTTGTGTCATTGCAGTTGCGAAAATTATTACAAAACTGATGATATATCCCTCGAAATATAATCCGGTTTTAAATATAACTGAGTTCTATTAACACATTAGGTGTTCGAATGTTGGCAATGGTGTTTTATTACACGGTCAAGAGCACTTGTATGTTTCTTAAGCACTGTGTGTTCAAGTATCTTTATACGTGATTATTTTTCACCACAACCTAAAAGTGATATTTTGTTGTGACAAATAATCATTTAAAAAAAAAACATATTTGGAATCATAGTGATGATACTGACATGCGTACTTAGAACACATTTGGTTTTTCTAGGCTTTGCATCTCTTATCTTGGTAACTATTTTTGAGTGCCCAACATCTTTTCGTTTTCTTTATTAGCTAGCAATTGGCTAGTAGAACAGTTTTGGTATGCGCATGTCACAAAGCTTATGAATGTATGTTTCCTTTCACTTGCCCAATAACGAAGGAAGGAACACTTCGTTGTGACGATATCGAGTTTAATTCAGGCTAATGATCACTTCTTACAACACCCTTTGATTAAGTTTCAAGTGAAAGAGATGTGACCAACTTTTAATGGTAATACTACTTTTCACAACCAGTATAATGTTATCTTTAAGGCTCAAGGGTATAGGATCGCTAGAGGGGTTTGGGAAGGGTGATGTGGCATCGATGGCATCTGTTGGGCTATATTTCAACATAATTAAAAGATAACTTGTATATAGTGTCCCATTTTAAATAAGGGATTAGATTACAGGGGAGGAATTTTATCATAACGACGCATTTTTGTGCATAGCAACCGCCAACCGCATCAGCTATCAGAGCTCGGTGGCACTTTCATTGTCACTGCCTGTAGTTTGATTTTGATATGTAAAAGTGTTTGTGGATTTAACGTTAAAATTATGCACCCATTATATAAACTCTGGGAGTCGCATACGTGAGGGTAAAAAACAGAACATGACTAATGTGATATCAGTACATACTAGACGATTAAATAAAAGCAGGAGGTAGTTGAATCTTTTACAGAACAACAGAGTATCTTACTCTTTCCCAAAATCAGCACTGTAATGAGCACTTGATTCCAGCTTCTTAGCCTCGTTCAGTTTACGAACAGCCTGAAAAATAAAAAATAAAAAAAAAAACAATCTCAGGTTCATAAACCATTGAAACTGCTCTAACCAAAGCAAGTCAGCCGGTTAGGCCACTTTTAGATTTATACGGTTCAGTTTCCGTAACAGCATCCGGGCGTTTAACCCTTATTTTCATTTTGTTTAATATGCACTTATGTACGTGTGTGCATATATATAAATAATAATACAAAAGGGTTTGATGTAATGATAGAAGAAGTTAATGATCACTGTTACCTTCATGAAATCTTCATGGATAACATAATCACGTTCTGCACGGATTGCAGACATACCAGCTTCAGTGCACACATTACGAAGATCGGCTCCGTTAAACCCCTAAAGAAGAACGCCATTCATTAAAATTTCGAAAAGATTAATAAATAACTGTTTATGTTGACTCAAAACCATACAATACCTCAGCAAGTTTGACTACAGCCTCATAATCAATTTCACCGTGTTTAGCAATCCCAGCAGCATGAATTTTAAGAATTTCCATTCTTGATTGCTCGTTTGGCAGTGGGATCTCTATTTTCCTGTCTAATCTACCTGGACGAAGCAGAGCCGGATCCAGAACATCAGGTCTGTTTGTCGCCATTATCATTTTAACCTAAAGAAATTAACAGAATACAATCATCTCTCTAAGTATGCAGGTTTAATTATCTTCCGAGTAAAATGTCATTTTCGGCCCTGAGTTCTGCGACTTTCGTCCAACAGTTTGTTTTTTTGCATTTGGATCCAAAAGGTTTGAAATCTAGCCATTTTTATCCGGCTCGTTAACTCCATCCATTTATCTTCGTTGTGTCAGGGGTATTTCCATCTTTTTTGCCAGCTTAAAGGGCAATTCGGTCTTTTTCATTCTATGTAAAAAGACCAAATACCCCTGAAAAAGACCGAATTGGCCTTTTAAGTTAACAAAAAAGACGGAAATACCCCTGACTTAACGGAGAAAAACGGATGGAGTTAACGAGCCAGATGAAAATGGAAAGATTTCAAACCTTTTGGATCCGGATGCAGAAAAACAAACCTTTGGACAAAAGTCGCAAAACTGGCCAAACCTTAGAGACGAAAATGGTATTTTACTCTTATCTTCCCAATAAAATTTAGATGGTTTAAGATGATACAGGTTTCATAAACCAATATTATAATTTATGAAAATGAACAAAAAAATCTCAAAACCTTCCCAAGTTGATCAAATCCATCAAGCTGATTGAGCAGTTCCATGAGTGTTCTTTGAATTTCACGGTCAGCACTAGTTCCCTCACTAAAACGGCGTCCACCAATGGCATCAATTTCGTCCATAAATATGATGCAGGGCTGGTAAATTTAAAAAACAAAATATAAAAACACTTGCTAAAAGTAAAGAATTAAAGAAAATTAATCTTTGGCCGATAAAAAAATAACAAAGATATGTTGAGAGTAGTAGAGAGATTTAGAAGTAGTACTTGGTGATCACGTGCATAACTAAACATTTCCCTGATCAATCTTGCACTCTCTCCTATGTATTTATCAATAATGGCACTTGATACAACCTACAAACAATTTCTCAAATGTATAAAGAACAGATTGATAGCCATATTACGGAAACTTAAAAGATAATTAAAGAACAAAGAATTACCTTTAAAAAATTAGCATCTATGTTGCTAGCAATCGCTCTAGCTAATAAAGTCTTGCCAGTACCAGGAGGTCCATAAAGAAGAACACCCTAGTGAAAGAAAGAAGAGAAATCACTTCTGTCGAATGTTTTACAACTTTAGCAATACATTTCTTGAATGTAAATATTGCATAACGGTCAGTATGTACCTTTGGAGGTTTGATGCCCACCCTTATGAAGAGTTCAGGATTCATCAGAGGCAACTCTATGGATTCCCTAAGTTCCCGAATCTGATCTGACAGCCCTCCAACTGCTGAATAGCTAACGTTTCCGGGATCTTCATGAAGCATGTTATAAACAACTGGATCAACCTGCAATAATATTATGATTACGCTAGTTAAAACAAGTGGTCAACCAATGGAACTGGTTAAAAATTTAGTGTGTATACTAACTTCACGGGGGAGTGCTCGCATAATAGTAAGTGTTGTCATATCAAGAACCACTCTGGTCCCAGCTGTTAGTTTTTCTTTGTCCACTTTACTGCGGCACCCAACTACATACCTTGGACCGCTACTGGCTTTAACTATCACTGTAATGTAACATCATAAGATTTATTAATTATTTGAAAGAACTTTGAGGATGCATAGAAATGTTCGATTTGCAAGTAGGAGATTAGTATAATGTTTAAATGAGAGTTCAAGAGAATATTGGAAGAACTAGATACATCTTTCGCTGTCCAGAGGCCTGAGAACTTCTCCTATAATCTGTCCAACACTTTGAAGAGACTTTAAATCATCTTCTGTTTTGGCATAATCTTTTTTTGTACTCCGCAAAGTCTCTCTCACTACAAAGATCAAGTTATACTATTGTTAATCTAGCAAAGCACACTTGCATAGAACAAAATCAAACATTAGATATACTTTTTCAATGAGCTATAATATAGCTATATGAATGATAATGCCAAAAAAGTGAAAAAAATATTAATCAAGCAACGACGGAAACTAGAGTCATATACAAACAAATCAAGACATTGCACCACTTGAAAGTTGAAATATCTAACCTACAACTGAGAAATCCATTTAAGAGTGTTGGGGCACTAAATAAATAAATGAATGATAAATAGTCTTGTAAAGCAAAACCTTTCTTTTCAAACAACGATTAGGTTGGAATGTTGGTTAGATCGCAAAAACCATGAAAGAAATAAATCAATGATAAGTAGTTAATAAAAGGGAACTACAATCACACCACTGCCCACGAAAGTAAAGATGTAACTATTCTTTGGTTTTAAAAAGGTGAGAAGCGCACAAAAGCGACAAGGTTTTGTACCCAGAGTGCAAGGTGATTATATAATTTTTTTATACATCACATAGGTTTTTATCGTCCCTTATCCAAAATATAGCTGTAAATAAAGACAATATATGATTTTACCTACTTGTACTAGCCAAAGAACCTATTGTACAACAGTTTGATGCATAAAACACCCAAAATACAAGAGGCGCGCACCTAAGTCTAAAAAAATGCATTTTTATGCTATTCCTGTTTTACTCGCACCTCAGCCTGCCTACCGAAGACGCCAGCACCTGCGCCTCACGCCTCAGCGCACTCTTTTAAACCAAAAACTAATATCAGACTTTTAAGAATGCCTATAAATGATAAGATGATAAGCTTAACGCAAAATGCCATTTGAAACCAACCTCACGATCCCGCAAGAAAGCAGCACAATAAACATGTACACACATGACCTGCTGTTAACACTTAACAGCGTTCAAAAAATTTCTAATAATACTGCCAAGAGTTACTTCACTTCAGCTACATCCATTCAACAAGTCTACCGAAAGAACCCATGCGACACATACCATACAACACACCAACTGGCATCGATATATAAACATAACTACTGTGCTAATTAACAGTCCTTTCATGTACATACTCTAGTCTCACATTCGCACTATCATCTACCTTTCTACAACACCGGTAAACATCAATTAAGACCATAACATCTGTAATAAACCGAACGAAACCGATTAAATCCTATAATCAGACACTAAACATTCACCAAACACACCAAAATTACCACAACACCAAGGCAAATTTCACAAAACCACTAGCATACAGAACCCTCAAACTCCACTAAACCAGTAAATTACATAACAAAAATACATATTATCATTCATTGAACATAATAATTAATTAATTATAGATACAGACATAATTAGGGCTTATATATGCAAAGAGATCTGATATCTGACCTACTCGAACTCGAGAATCGAGCTCTTTATGTTGAAGCATCTTCTTCCGGTACTCGGTAATGGCGCCTCGGCGACGAACGGCATCTTCGCCTTCACTCGTCATGGAGAGGATGGATCTTTATGTGACGGATTGAAATGGTCGCTAAAGGGGAAATTGGTGAAGAAGAAGAAGAAGAGAGTTATACTGGCTTGTTGATCAAGAAAAGAACCACTTGGCTGGTAACCCCCAATTTGAATCACATCTATATACTCCGGTTAGGATGATTGGGCCCTTATTGGGCTTCAAGTAATTGGGCTTATTGTATGGTTATAGACGTGTTTAGTAGGGCCGTTCAAATCGCTCGCCGCTCGTCGCTCGCTCGACGCTCGTTCGAAAACTGCTCGGAAAATGCTCGTTCGATTTGTCGCTCGGTTGCAAACGAGCCGCTCTGCTCGGTTCGGTTTGTAAACGAGCCAAGCATGAGCAAAGGTCCGCTCGGCTCGGTTCGGCTCGAATTATTATTTTAATTAGTATACATATACATATACCTATACACATACATATATAAACATGTATATACACACAAGTATAAATTATACATAATACATACACACCTATATATGTATACACACTTAGACATACATATATACTTAAACATAAATTAATTTGATAGTTTTATATGTACTACTCTATTAGATTTTGGTAAACGATATACAAATTTACAACTATATCTATACGTACTAGCCCAACCACACCAATAAAAAAATTAATATTAAAACTAAAAGTTAAACCCTAAATCGATAAAAGATAGTTTGTTCATCGCCTCAATGTTTCATGTCGTTACCCTAAGTCGATCATTTCCTGCTCTCAACGTAACTATTTGTGCAATATGATCATCGCCTCGTCGGCCACAACATTGTTATTAGTAAGAAAAATAGTGTGCTATTAAATGTGCATATTTTTTAAGACATAAAAACTTGAGACCCAACATTGTTAATTTCTCTCTCAGCAAATTTAAATCGGGTAACACGGTTGTCCAAATCGCTCGAATTTCGCTCGGCGCTCGCTCGAAATTTTTATTGCTCGAAAAATGCTCGATTGATTTGAGGCTCGGTTTTAAATGAGCCGCTCCGCTCGGTTCGGTTTGTAAACGAGCCAAGCACGAGCAAAGGTCCGCTCGGTTCGGCTCGGCTCGTGAACAGCCCTAGTGTTTAGATTTGGGTTAAACAGAACGGGTACCGGAAAATACCCGGAAAAAAACTAAAACCCGGTATTTTAATAATTCGTATACACGATACACGAAATCCTATACACGAACACGACACGATAGGGTTTCGTGTCCAGTTTTCCATACACGAACACGAAATATTTTTTAACATGTATACACGATAATTACCTGTTAATACATGTTTACAAATGTTTCAATAATTACATATATAGGAACTTGTTTAGTGAAACAAAAGTTTTTAAAAGTTCACAATAGGCTTAAATAATGCATAAACGCATAATCCGTAACAAGTTTGAAACAAAATCCATAAATGACAAATCACAAAAGGTTTAAATAATTCATAACATCCATTCAAAACAATGTAAAGGTAATTGGAATGGGAACGGGAAGGGTTAGGGAAACTAGAAAGATAAGTGATAAAATCAGGTTTTCAAATCACGTGGTCACACTAAATTATATTTTTTATTATATTTTAAAATTGTTAACATGTATTAACAGGTACTAAACAGGTAAACAAGTATTTTACCTGTTTAGACATGAAAATTAACAAGTATTTTCGTGTCTACCTGTTTAGTACTTGTTACCTGTTAAGGCCATACACGATACCTGTTAACTTCATGTAGGTTCGTGTCGTGTATTCGTATACGTGTCTAAAATTGTCGGCCCTATATGGAGTACCCGATTTTATACCTGACCCTACTCACCGGTTAGAGATCGGTTCTATATTCTATGATTTGAAACATGTTCCAACCCGGTAATACTTGACCTGAACATGTTAAAACACAAAAAATGGTACTGGAAAAACCAATCACTTCCTTTACAAAACCTAGGGGCTGTTTGGTAACTTCTGAATAGTTAAGTGCTGAATTAGTAAGAAGTCTCAACCATTAAGTGTTGAACCCGTAAGAGGTCTGAACCATTAAAAGCCAGTATAATGCTTAACTCATTGTCCTTTGCTGAAGAGCTTTCTATTTATAGAAAGCCTAGGGGGCATGAATAAACATTTGTTTATTCATGCATTTGTCATACAAAAGTAGTTTCTTAGCATATTCATTGAATTCAATAATGTCAAGTTGGTTCGGTTATATCATGGAATCCAATAATGTCAAGTTGCTTCGGTTATTGTGGCAGACTAGAACTCGTTCAGACAAGTGGTGTTTATCAGAATTTCTGATAACCACTTCATCAGAAATTCTGATGAACAAGTCATCAGAAAGTCCGATGATCAGATTTACCAGAAACTGATGATATTTCATCAGAAATATCATCAGATCCATCAAAATGGTCTTTCTGATAACCTTCTTTTGTTCTTGATCAGCTTCTTTGATGAAGATGTGTTGTTCTTTTCAAATGTCCTCTCTCATTTCTTCTTGTAGTTTGATCTTCAGGACATTATCTTCATCTTTAGATCAGACTGAATATGTTTTTCTTCAATACTTACATAAAAAGTGAAACGCCTAAAATTCTAATTCCGAAAATGCAATAATTCATACTATTATCTAATAAAATTCGGACATGACACGTTCGTAATATAAACAATTCCCTGTTTAATAACATTCAACAACTAAACCTACAACGCATTTAAAAAGACATAATAAAATCATAACACTTTAGAACCTTTTAAAACGACCATTAAAACTAGTATTTGACAAAAGATTTACAACTTTAAGTTTAGAGTTTATATCTACCAACATAGCCTAATTAAACAAAAGTATTGACCCATTGATGATACATTAAAAATTTGTGGAAGCGCATAAAGGCGGTCAAGGTGTGTTCGATTCCGAACGAAGCGATAGCATCTAAGCTTGACTTTTTACCTAAAACCAATACAACAAACGTCATTAGCATAATCTTCATATCTCAATTAACTAGGGGTGCAAACGAGCCGAGCCGAGCCGAGCCCGAGCTCGACCAGGCTCGAGCTCGAGCTCGTTTAACATATGAAAGCTCGAGCTCAAGCTCGACTTGATTTGAACTTTATTTCTAAAGCTCGAGCTCGGCTCGAAGGTAATTTTTCAAGCTCGAGCTCGGCTCGAAGGTAATTTTTCAAGCTCGAGCTCGGCTCGGGCTCGACTCGTTTAGTATTTATTAATTAATTTGTATTAATTATAAAATTATTATTAATGGTAGTTATTATTATATAAATAGATGTTTAATATATTAATAAAAAATATATAAACAGAAAGCTCGTTTAGGCTCGCGAGCCGGCTCGAGCTCGATAAGCGAAGCTCAGGCTCGGACTCGTTTACTAAACGAACTTGGTTTTTAGGCTCGGACTCGAGCTCGTTTAAGCTCGGCTCGTTCGAGCTTTTTTTCGAGCCGAGCTCGAGTAGCTCGCGAGTAGCTCGGCTCGTTTGCACCCCTACAATTAACTCATCAATGAACTTGGTGAACTAATCATCACCACTTTTAATTTTTGAACCACGCATAACTAATTCATTCTCGTAATCGACATTCTTGTTTATGTAACCAACTTCGTTACCTCATTCTTACTTTTGCATCTCATTCTATCACAACCCGTTTACACGGAACATAGAGAAAACTTAAACTCATTAATTCTCATTCTAACCCGACCGACCCGTTCATCACGGACCGATACAGAGCTCTACTTTTGCGTTCTCATTTCAATACTACGTCTTCCATTATGCAACTAATATTTAAAGGAACAAGCTACTAATATATTGAATAAACTTGTAAGTAACAAACTCACCTCGTTCTTGAGCCTTTTGTTGCGGACCGAAATTAGCTCCTTCTTCTTTCACTCCTACACATAATTCATTCTTATTTAGTTTATTTCATCCACTACATAATAATCACATTCACACATCAATCACATTCCATTTCATATCTCGAAATTCATCAATACTATATCCTATTTATGCAATTCATCACCTTCCAATCCATTCAAAATCTCATAGTTTTTCATTGAGCCATTTTAACGAACACAAGGTGTGCTGTCACACCCCAACCGATGGCGGAATCATCGGGGCATGGCACTGAGTGAAACAGATTGTCCAGAAGTTTCCATAACAATTATCATCACTATTCAGTTTAAATAACATGTCCCATACCGTGTCCCAAATAACAAACAAATTATTACAGATAACAACTAGTCAAATATCCTGTTCCGACAACTCAGATTTAAATAAGACAAATAAATATTGTTCAAATGCTCCTAAAGACCCAGCCTGACAAGATCTACAGACAACTATGCTCTAGTTGCTCTTTCCTGACAGACAACTATTTGTTGGGGGCCTCTAGAGCTTTATTCTAGCCTCGCTTTCCTAGCAAGCAAACATCTTAAACACACAGAGGAAAACGAAGTATGTTAATTATCGACATGGACCTATCGATACCAATGACTGCGGGTTGACCGTCCGGGACGGTTCGCAATACATGATTACCACCGTAATCCATGCAAGTAATTGTCCTTAACAACCCCCGTGTGAACGGGTGCTGAGTCCAAACTATAGTACTACGTCGTTAAGGTAGGTAGACAGCATTCCACGTGTAAACACAATCAACAAGCATTCATTTAGTCACGTAATACATGCATTTTGGTTAGCGTTCAAATAGTTGAGTAGTGTGATCGATTGTGTTTTGATATAAGTAACGTATGTAACACCCAAAAGTGCTAAAAGCAAAAAAGGGATCGAGTAAACTCACAGCGTTTAATGTGGTGGATTGAAGGGAGCGCTTGAGAGTGGGGTTAGCCTGAACAGTTCGATAGCACAACGATGAAGAACACGTAGAATGGAAACAAGTGTAAGTGGGTCGAACAGCCTGGTCGATCGATCAGCAGGTTCGATCGGACGGATGTTCGTTCGGTTAGACAATCCGTTCGGACAGTCTGTTCGATCGGCCGGTAGGCTCGATCGGCTGGACTGTTCGAGTGGATTGTTTCTTCCTTTGAGTAGGATGTGTTTGTGTGTGAGGATTTGAACTTTTGAAGTTTTCGTTGTAGTATTTGAGAACACTGAAGTGTTCTTACCTTTCAGGTCGATCGATCGAACGGTCCGTTCGATCGGTCGGCATAACCGATCGGTTAGGAACTTCAGTAGTAGTCCTCATCAGGAGGTCACTCAATCGAACAGCCTACTCGATCGAATAGCATGCTCGATCGGGTGGCATTCCTAGACGACAACGAATTGAAAATCGACTAAGTGTTGAAGCATAGTATCTCATGATCCGAGGAGTAATGTTGACGAACAGCTGTTCGATCAACAGTACCTCGTTCAATACCATACTTCATGAAATAGTAAGGTGTGGGGCCATATGCTAGCCGATCGGCTGGCCTGGTCGATCGGTTGGCATGTCCGATCGGTTGGGCTGTTCGTTCGAACAGCCTAACCGTTCGGCCAGCATCCTGACCTGGTCGGCCTGTTCGTCTAACACTTGGCGAAACGGTCAAGATAAGGCTTACACACGCGATTCATCAGATCCATAAACACCGCGGGTGCGTTGGTTAGACCAAAAGGCATAACAACGAACTCATAGTGGCCGTATCGAGTGCGAAAGGCTGTTTTAGGTATATCTTCCTCTTGAATGCGCAACTGAGGATAGCCTGAACGTAGATCGATCTTCGAGAAACACTTGGCACCTTGCAGCTGATCAAATAAGTCATCGATTCGAGGCAAAGGGTAACGGTTCTTGATGGTCAGCTTATTCAATTCCCGATAGTCGATGCACATCCTGAACGACCCATCCTTCTTTTTGACGAAAAGGACTGGCGCGCCCCAAGGAGAGGTGCTCGGGCGAATAAAGCCTTTTTCAAGTAACTCCTGGAGTTGGTTTGAGAGTTCCCTCATTTCGGATGGCGCGAGTCGATAAGGGCTTTAGCAACAGGGTTAGCTCCAGGAATAAGGTCGATACGAAAGTCGATATCACGACTTGGCGGTAGTCCGGGAAGGTCATCAGGGAATACCTGAGGAAATTCGCGAACCACTGGGACGTCCTTGACTTCAACCTTCTTTTTCTTTTCCTTCTCTGCTACTACAATGTTGGCCAAGAAAGCGTTGTATTCCTTGCGGAGATACTTGCTAGCTTGGACGCATGACATAAGTTTGAGACCTTTCGAAGCTGTTTCACCGTACACACATAATAGATCACCATTCGCGAGCGAGAATCGAATCATCTTTTCGAAGCACACGACTTCAGCATGGTTTTCGCGAAGAAAGTCCATGCCTACTATGATATCAAAACTTCCGAGTTGCATCGGAATAAGATCGATTGGAAAGATGTGATTGTTTAGCTCGAGGGTACAATCACGGAGAACAGAGTTAACAGCGACGGTTCTTCCAGTAGCAACTTCGACTTCGAATGACGAGGGAAAATAAGAACGCTTACGACTAAGGAGCTTCTCGAATTCAAATGACACAAAGCAGTTATCGGCTCTAGTATCAAACAAACATGATGCATAAATACCATTCACAAGGAACGTACCATTAACCACGTTGTTGTCAGCCTGGGCTTGACGGGCATTGATGTTAAAGGTTCTGGCACGGGCTGCTTGCTGTTGCTGCTGAGGCTATTGCTGCTGCTGCTGCTGCTGGGGTTCTTGTTTCACAACCCTGTTCGGGCACATGTTTGCAAAGTGGTTAGGGTCACAACATGCAAAGCAGACTCGAGCATTGACCGCGGGTGCTTGAGTTGCTGGTTGGCCTTGAGGGGCTGGAAGTAGAGCTTGGTGAGCGGCGGCTTGATCTGGGGCTTGACGGGGACCATAGCGACAATTCGTAGTGAAATGCCCGTAGAGGTTGCAGTGGGCGCAGAAACGACAGGCGATTCCCACCGGATGATGGTATGAGTATGTCGGGCAGAGCGGGTGGGGACCTGTGTAAGCGCGCTTAGCTGGCGGCGCATTGATCACTGGAACTTGCCGGTGGTGAGACTGCTGCTGGGCCGGTACGGCTTGCAAGGGAGCAGCAGTCGTTGTCACAGCACAGTTCTTGTTGCTGGAGCTGTTGTTGTTGTGCTTCTTCTTTCTTCTTGATGACTTGGAGGGTTGAGCAGTGGTGGTGTCGATGGTTGACGTGGCGGTGGCTTGGTGTAGAGACTTGGTATGCTTATCCCAAAAACCAGACTTTACCCGCTTGTCATTGATCTCAGCGGCAAGCAGGTAGGTCTCTTCAATCGATGATGGCTTGGCAGCATGAATGAAATCGACAACGTAGTCGGGTAGAGTTCGAATATACTTCTTGATGGCCATGTCTGACGTCTTGACCTGATCGGGACAAATGATGCTGAGCTGTTTAAAGCGTGCAGTTAAAGCAGCGTTGTCTCCATCCTTCTGCTTGATGTTCCAAAACTCGTCCTCCAGCTTTTGGCGTTCATGGGGAGGGCAAAATTCGTCCATCATAATAGCCTTCAACTCCTCCCAAGTCAACTCATAAGCTGCATCATTTCCGCGCTTGTTTCGTTCGGCCGTCCACCAGTCTAGAGCTCGGGACTGGAAGACGCCTGTAGCATTGAGGGTGCGGAGATTTTCAGGACAACCGCTTTGGCGCAGAGTGACTTCAACTGAATCGAACCATTGAAACATGGCGGTAGGGCCATCTTCTCCGGTGAATTCTTTGGGTCCGCATGCTTTAAACTGTTTGAAGCTGAAACTAGTCTTGTTGGCATCCTTAGGAGCATCGATTCGCGACTCCTCAGACGATTTTCTGGCGTTTTCAAAGACATCGCTCACAACTTTTGCCATGCTCTTGGCAATGATAGTAGCGAGACACCTGTCTCTCTTCTCTTGGCGAGTAAGTGGGGTTTGGTGTCCAGATGACGACATGGTCTGCAACAGACATCGTCGTATGTCTCAGACACAACAAATCGAATCTCACCTCGCACGTCTACTGTTACTAAAGCTTAGAAACACGTCGAAACACGCATCACATAAACACGTAGGCACATAACCACAGGTTCACGTAATCACAGAAGCACATAGGCACGTAGAGCACAGAGACACATAAGCACAGAAGCACATAAGCACATAGGCATTTATTCACAGATGCAGTTAAGCACGCAGTTCTCTTATAAGCACACAGAGTATTCTGACTACCTCAAGATCTTATCGTTCAAAGTTCGCGTGTCGTTCGTATAGCATAACGAGTAGTATCGCATAATCGTATAGCATGTCGAGTACAGTATAGCGTATATCGCTTTATAGTATCGCCTAGAATTGCAACGACTTGTTAGCGTTTTGAGGTAGAATAACAATACGAGTCGTGTGTGTCGATCGAAGTGATAGCAAAAATCGGGCGAACTTCAAAATTAACACATAAACAGGTAATTACACATAAAACACATAAAATCAACGAATTATCAGAGTCGGCAGTTGCGGGCTCAGAATCGAAACATGTAAAATCGAGGAAATGGATTGTCTGCGGCTACTAGACATTGACTACCCAAAGCGATTTGACTATTCATGATAGACTTGTCGTCACTTTCCAACTTTCGGGATCGCGTTTCTGCCTCGATTCTTGGGCATTCAACACGTATTCCCTAAGTCATACTCGTGAGTTAAGGTCGTTGGAGTCCGTCGAGGCTTTGTTGAGATGAGTGAAAGTTGGAATAAGTTGCCAAGGTTCGGGTTTCACCCCTGGCTTAGCAATTTCTTCCTTGTTTTAGTAAAATTTGAGGAGGTTATTCATCAAAATATGGATTTCACTCCTGTTTTGGTATAATTCTCCTCGTTCGTTATCGAAAATAATAAGGAAAACATTGATAAACTGACAAAATCTGCATTGATCGAACAATTTAGTCGAGAGTTTGCGGCTTTCACACCTAATCTCGGCTAAATCGCTTGACTTTATTTGAGATTACGAGTGCAGTGATAGCGAAGAATAGCAGGATATAGCACCTAAACTTGGTCTGTTGGTTCCTAACTATAGTCTAGGTCTCTAAGACAGCGACTCGGACTAGGTCGTGTCTTGCCTAATTCCCTATAGTTATGGCTCTGATACCAATCTGTCACACCCCAACCGATGGCGGAATCATCGGGGCATGGCACTGAGCGAAACAGATTGTCCAGAAGTTTCCATAACAATTATCATCACTATTCAGTTTAAATAACACGTCCCATACCGTGTCCCAACTAACAAACAAATTATTACAGATAACAACTAGTCAAATATCGTGTTCCGACAACTCAGATTTAAATAAGACAAATGAATATTGTTCAAATGCTCCTAAAGACCCAGCCTGACAAGATCTACAGACAACTATGCTCCAGTTGCTCTTTCCTGACAGACAACTATTTGTTGGGGCCCTCTAGAGCTTTATTCTAGCCTTGCTTTCCTAGCAAGCAAACATCTTAAACACACAGAGGAAAACGAAGCATGTTAATTATCGACAATTCGACATGGACCTATCGATACCAATGACTGCGGGTTGACCGTCCGGGACGGTTCGCAATACATGATTACCACCGTAATCCATGCAAGTAATTGTCCTTAATAACCCCCTTGTGAATGGGTGCTGAGTCCAAACTATAGTACTACGTCGTTAAGGCAGGTAGACAACATTCCACGTGTAAACACAATCAACAAGCATTCATTTAGTCACGTAATACATGAATTTTGGTTAGCGTTCAAATAGTTGAGTAGTGTGATCGATTGTGTTTTGATATAAGTAACGTTTGTAACACCCAAAAGTGCTAAAAGCAAAAAGGGATCGAGTAAACTCACAGCGTTTGATTTGGTGGATTGAAGGGAGCGCTTGAGAGTGGGGTTAGCCTGAACAGTTCGATAGCACAACGATGAAGGTAGAATGGAAACAAGTGTAAGTGGGTCGAACAGCCTGGTCGATCGATCAGCAGGTTCGATCGGATGGGATGTTCGTCCGGTTAGACAATCCGTTCGGACAGTCTGTTCGATCGGCTGGTAGGCTCGATCGGCTGGACTGTTCGAGTGGATTGTTTCTTCCTTTGAGTAGGATGTGTTTGTGTGTGAGGATTTGAACTTTTGAAGTTTTCGTTGTAGTATTTGAGAACACTGAAGTGTTCTTACCTTTCAGGTCGATCGATCGAACGGTCCATTTGATCGGTCGGCATAACCGATCGGTTAGGAACTTTAGTAGTAGTCCTCATCAGGAGGTCACTCAATTGAACAGCCTACTCGATCGAATAACATGCTCGATCGGATGGCATTCCTAGACGACAACGAATTGAAAATCGACTAAGTGTTGAAGCATAGTATCTCATGATCCGAGGAGTAATGTTGACGAACAGCTGTTCGATCGAACAGTACCTCGTTCAATACCATACTTCATGAAATTGTAAGGTATGGGGCCATATGCTAGCCGATCGGATGGCCTGGTCGATCGGCTGGCATGTCCGATCGGTTGGGCTGTTCGTTCGAACAGCCTAACCGTTCGGCCAGCATCCTGACCTGGTCGGCCTGTTCGTCTAACACTTGGTTGTTCTGATTATTTGACGTTATATTGAGGTAGTTTGACAACAAGCTGAACCATGGAACCTTCGTTCTTACTTGTTTCCCCTGCTCGGACAGGAATCACCCAAGTCTGGCCGGTTAACGGTTCTGAATGGTCGTTTAACGTTTAACCCGAAGTCGGTGAACCTCGTAGATAGAACCCGGATGTTGAACCACACAACCATTGGAATGACTAGTGAGTTGGTTCAAGCTCCGTTTCTACTGGTTTGAAGGCATTGAGTGTAAAAGAGTTGAAAGAAAGTTGGAAATCCTTCTTTCAATCCTTCACATCATGTAAATGTTTAGATCTTTGATAGATCTTAGCTTGTTTATGTGGAAATTGGTTAGATCCGAGCTATTCATAGTGGATTGAAGCCATAACATGATGTTCTTGAAGAACACCATGATGACATCATCCAAGAATGCTTATATCTTGATGATTTCACAGTTAGAAATCAAGATTTGAAAGATAGAAAGGTGTAGGAGCATGTTTTGATCAAGAAAGTACAAGATTTAGGATGAAAACTTACCGGAATCGGAAGAAATCTGAGGAAGGAAGAGGAGCACGAGTTGGTCGTTCAGAGCTTTCCAAAAGTGGTAAAGAGTGACAATGACAGCCCTATTTATAGGCTCCAAAAGAGGAAAGGGTTGGCCGATCGGACAGCCTGTTCGATCGGACAGTCTGTCCGATCGGCTGGGCTGTTCGATCGGCTGACAGCCTGATTGATCAACAGCCTGGTTCGAGTGTTCAGTGTGACGATTTTTGACGTTTTGATTACAATTAAAGACGATATGAATACGATAGAGTTTCCTAATCAAATTACTTTTAATCCCAACCACTATATCTAACATAAAATCATCTATACTTCAACCTATCCTTACGTTACTATTCGTCGTAATTCGATTTCGATTGCATTCGATTTGAGCTTCGAGTTTCGATTGATCACCACACAAAACATAAAGTAAGCACGCACAGGTAACACATATGGCACACACACACGTATAGCAACAACCAAAGTTCGTGTAATTCGAGATTCGAGTTCGATGATAGTTAGATCGGTTTGATTACTGATTAGTTAACTTTATCGCATTGTTACTTCCTACTATTCACAATCGTAAGTCGCTTCGCGTCGATTACACATTCGATTACTTTGATTCTTTCTTGATTACAACACTTACTCCACATAATACAAATAAAACATAAAATAGACTATTTACAGTCAAAGAAAGTCAAAGTTGACTTGGACTTTGACTTTGACTTTGACATTCGAAAACACGGGGTGTTATATGTGCATACAACATTTTAGGCTTTATGTACATGTACCCAATGCATAATTTCACTAGCAATATTCACAATTCTTTTTAATCGACTAAAATTCACACAACTTGTTCTTTCTACAACATAACAATTCATAAATTTTCTGATACATATTCATTCATCAATCAAAAAACTACTCAATTTATCTAACTTCAATACTATCATACTACTAGAACAAATGGGTTTTCCTTCAAACTTTCAATACAAACGAAATCAAGCATAAAACACCCTCTAACGATGGTTCTAATTCATACACAAGCATAATTTCATACTAATTCACTGATTGATCTGTAAAAATGGTATGAAAGCTATTAATCAAGACAAATAAACTACAACACCAGAAATAGCGACAAAACCGTGACGTAAAGTTTTTATTTCTTAACCAACCCAGAAAAACACCCAAACCACCCTTGATCTTACAAAGTGTAAGATCTATGAACAATACAGGTAACAAGTAACCAACTGATGATAAATCAGTTGATTAAAGGGAATGATACAACCAAAAAGACAACGATCCACAGGATCGAACAATACAAAATACTGCAAGTGTAAAATCTGCTCTAAATCTTCAATGGAACTTCCAGCAGATCAACAAACAGCCGAGAGGCAACGAAAGAGACGATACGAGAATGAAAGAATGATCTGGAAACCCTAGCTGTGCACAAGTGAGACTTTTATATAATGTAACTGCTGAAGTTACACTTTAGTCCAAAAATATACGCATAGATGATCGGAGCCCCTGGAATATTTCATATATAACCCTGAACAAATACACAACATATAAAACTGGAACATAATCAGTTGTAACAGACACGGTACAATAACAACAGCCCAGTTATACCCACCTCTGAACTACAAGCCCAAATATCCAAATGTATAAGAGAGCCTGTAATAACTCTCATTAAAATCCATAATTAGAATGATAATTAATCAATAAGAAAACCCTAATTGAGACACCCAAGTAATTCTGCACCAACCCTAAAATTTTCATAACAATCGGAATCAGGGTCAAGGCCCCTAAAACTCAGGGGGGGATAAACCCTAATGATAATTATCAATAATTTTCGTTGTTGAATTATGATTTGACCAAATTTTTGAATCAGCTAAGCTAGTCCCAAGCCTAGGCAGCCTATAATTAGACTGCTTAGCTTACGGACCGTAAGGGATCAGGCATACGGTCCGTAAGGGAGTCTCAAAAATTGCTATAAATAGCCGACCTTGGGACTTGAAATAGGATACGAAAATGACGTCTCAACTCTGTCTGTACGTCGAATTAAGGCTGTTACAGTACAATTAAACACACACTAAATCTCTAAGTGCTGCCGCAAAACAGGGTAATCACTCGATCGCTATTACGATTTATTTTCCGACTGATCAATATATCCAATGGATGTTTAAGTGCCGCCCACATAGGGTTATACTTTGTCGTTCGTCGTTAAATCGATGGATGTTTAAGTATTGCACTTTGTCGTTCATTGTGAGAATTTGATCTCGTGAGTTATCGTAAATGCTGTATTGATCACTAACCCGGTTTTGTGTGCATTATTATTTAAATTAGGTTAACAAGGCTAAATCATATTTTGTCCGTGTTAAATCTGCAATGTGAGTCATTCTCTTTTTATCAACTGTTTTACAATACTCCAAATTATTTTCAGAATTATAATTACAGTGATTAAGTTTATGTAATCACCAAATTACAGCCAGTATGTGGGGTATTGTGCACATTACTACTGTTGTTATCACTTTAGGTGGGCGAACCTAAAATTAAGTGATATACGTCATTCATTGGGGCAGCCAATGGTGTATGACCATAGTCACAGATCCGGTCGAGTGACAAATACTGTGGGTAATTGGTAGATATCAGAAACATATGTAAAAACTCTTAATACTGTAAATTATAATAAACGAGTCATTTTAAATAAATAGAATGATTCACTCAGTAATTCCCGCTGACAAAAACCTTTTTCAAACATGTTTCAGGTGATCTATTGTAATTCAGGAAAAGTGCTGGGGAGCATTTCAAGCTTACGAAAGTGGCTCATTATAAAATAGAGAAATATGTTTTTTAAAAATAAAGATTTCTCATTAAAATCATGTTGTTGTAAATTACCGGGATTTTATCCCGAGTTGTGAAATAAAATAATCGGGAAAAGTTTTTTTTAGTTTTAAAAAGATCCTGTTGATAAAATTCCGCTGCTAAAAATCAATTAAATAAATATCACGGGATTTCTGTCCCGCGGCTCCTGAAACGGGTCAAACCTTGTCGGGGGCCGTGACAGAAATAAGGTGGTATCAGAGCCACTGAGTTAAGCTAATTAAGTATTTAGAGATACTTAATTTTTCCTGATTACTATTATGTGATTATGTGTTTTATTAAACTGACTATTTGTTAGTTACAGTATGGGTAAGCAAAAGCTGCAAAATATCTATCTTAAATTAGATAGGTCAGTCTACGAAGAGGGAAGTTCATCCCAAACCAAATCTTCAAAACTCCCTACAATTCCTGAAGAAGGAATATTTGTGCGAAAAGCACAATATGAGAAACCGCTTTCTCCTAGAAAAAGGAGTATGATTATTAAGAAAAGTAAAAAGCAAATCCGAGAAAAGAAGATTAAAAAGGAAACCCAGGAATTAATAAATAAATCACCTTGGGAAGACAAGCTAGATGAGAAATGGGCAAATTTGTATATGCTAGCCACAGTAGCAGAACATGCAGATCTTTAAAAACCCTAAGTCTAGTAATAGTACTTCCCAGTAAATAAATAAATAAATAAATCCGAGTGTGTTCTTTCCTGTTATTTTGTACAAATAGTGTGCAATAAAACTTCAATGTTTATTTGTTAAACTTTGTTCCAAAGTTTTAACTTAGTATTTTTGTGCATTTTGCATATATGCTACACAGCATGAATGAGATATCTGAAGCCTTTCAGAACCTCAATCTTTACCCGGTGAATGTAGAAGTTTCCTAAGATTTTACTGGATACTTTGCTGATGTGGAACAACCTGTAGAATTCAATGCTCCACCTTTG
Organism: Helianthus annuus; assembly: GCF_002127325.2. Classification (NCBI taxonomy): domain Eukaryota; kingdom Viridiplantae; phylum Streptophyta; class Magnoliopsida; order Asterales; family Asteraceae; genus Helianthus; species Helianthus annuus. The sequence goes on along the minus strand of NC_035444.2, from coordinate 70,633,075 downwards.
ACAAAGCCAAAACGAAAGAAAAGAAAGAATTATGTATGGGGTAGTCGTATACGTAGGAAAAAGCCAGCTACGAAACTTCCTAAAATAAACAACCCTTTAGAAAAAGGAAAAGAAATTGTAATCAAAGAAAGTATTAAACAGCAAGAGATGGAAACTGAAGTCAAGAAAGATTCTAGGCAAATGGAAATACAGTTTGAGGAATATTCTAAAGAAATAGAAATGGAAGTAGGACAAGGTTCTAGACCAACTTAGATAGAAATTGGAGAGAGCTCCAACCAAAACCAGGGAATAACTTTTCAGGAGGAAATAGATTTTCTATTAGCAAGCTGTGAGACTATTCAGCCTGTCAATACTAATGTTTTTACCTATCCTCTTGAAAATCAACTCCCTATAAATCTTGAACCAGCAATCCCAGAACCAATAGTCCACTCTCAACCTGTAGAAATGGACGAATGGTGGACGAATGATTGGCAATTTCAAAATATTGTCAACGACCCTTATTCCTTTCTTCCACAATTCGATCCAGAACCCCTACCTAATCCACCAATGAGTAACGAAAATATGGCGGAACTTCGTCATTATGGTAAAGAATTGATGGATGCAGGAAATAGAATTAGGGAGATAGGGGGACAAATTGCCTGGAAGTATGATGAAAGGGAGCTTCGTTTTTAGGACGACAAGTGGCGAGAGATAGGAGGGTGGAAAAACTATAGTTGTGTAATAGTAAAAGTAATAGTGAAATCAGTCTGTAACATAACTACAAATAAAACTTTGTAAAATATTTGTGTGTAGTGATGCATACTATAACAGATATAAATTAGAATCGAGAAATCGATAGTTTTGACTATACGTGTATTGTAAATTGTCTGATTGTTTGTGTATAATTACTATTTATTAAAATACTAATAAAAATTATATATATTATCAGATGGCAAATATTGGTAATGAACCGGTAAATGAGGTTAATCAGTCGGAGCAACATCCAGGGGATCAATATATGACTAGACAAGATATTGAAAATATTGTTGCTCAAGGGATAGCCAATGCTATTCCAGCATTCGTTGCCGCTGTAAAAAGTCCAATCGAACCACAACATATCGTTCCTAGTAAACGTACTTCTGAAGATAACTTCAGTAATAGTATAAACGGGGGCAATAATCATGTTAATCATGATAATGAATCCCAGCACACGCCGCTCCCTAAGAAACTGAAAGCTGCAACACCTGGTTGCACTTTCAAAGAATTCCTTGCTTGTAAACCCACTGAATTTGCAGGCAATGAAGGGGCAACTGCATCACTGCGTTGGTTAGAGAAAACCGAAGCAGTAATTGCAATAAGTAAGTGTGCCAAAGATGATCAGGTCATGTACGCATCAAATCTGTTTAAATAAGGAGCACTCGAATGGTGGAACACTATGTTACAAGCTAAAGGAAGAAATAGGGCTTATGCTATGACTTGGGAAGAATTTAAGAATCTTATAGAAAGAAAATTCTGTCCTGAGTATGAAAAGGAACAAATGGCAAATAAGTTTCTAAATCATCGGATGATAGGTGTAGATTGTCGTGGTTATACTTCGACATTCTTTGAATATGCTAGAGTGGTACCAACACTGGCTTCGCCAGAACCGGTACTCATTTCTCGCTATATTTGGGGATTAATTGGCGAAATTCGCAATATCGTTAAGGCTGCGAGACCTCGCACTATTGACGATGCAGTAGAATTAGCTAACACCCTAACTGATGAACTGATACGCACAAGAGATGAAGACAGGAAGAAGGAACTAGCTCAGAAAATTACCCAAGGATTTAGGGTGGGTAATAGTAGTAATTTCAAGAAAAGAGGAGCAGGGCAATCTTCAACTTTGCCATTCTGCAAAATTTGCAAAAAGAAACATTTTGGAAAATGTAATAAAATTTGCAATTTTTGCAAAACTATAGGACATCGTGAAGAAAACTGCAGAAAGAAATCCATAATTTGTTACAATTGTGGAGAAGCCGGACATTTCAAAACAGAATGTCCTAAGTTAGTCAAACCAGTAGACAACAAACCTAAGGCGACCGAAGGAGCTACTAAGAAGAATGCCAGAGCCTTTCAATTAACTACTTAGGAAGCCGAACTGATTCCTGACGTCATAGCTGGTACGTTTTTAGTTCACGACGTTTATGCAAAAGTATTATTTGACTCTGGTGCAAACCAAAGTTTTATAAATACTTCATTCTGCCAAGCTCTTAAGTTACCCTTAACTACCATTAGGCAGATTTTTATAGTCGAAACCGCAGATGGGAATTCAGTAAAAATCAATCAGGTTTTGCAAAAAGTAGAAATAGAACTTTCAGGTCATAAATTTGCTGCAAACCTATTACCTATGAAATTAGCTGAATTTGATGTTGTGTTAGGAATGGATTGGTTAATAGCCAACCATGCTCAAATCATTTGTGCTAAAAACTCTATAGAAATTCAAGCACCTACTGGAGAAGTAATCATGATTACAGGAGATAAACCTCGAGAGCCACTGAAGTTCATATCAGTAATGAAAGTTGCTAATTATGAACGAAAACAAGGAATAGTATATATGATTTCAGTAATCATTAGTACTAAAGGTAAAGAACTTAAGGAAATTCCTGTAGTCTCAGAATATCCAGATATATTCCCGGAAGATTTACCTGGGTTACCACCAGATAGGGAGGTAGAATTTAGGATTCATCTAATTCCAGGAACTACACCGATAGCCAAGGCACCTTATCGATTAGCTCCTACCGAAATGCTAGAATTGAAGAAGCAATTAGATGAATTACTAAGTAAAGGATTTATACAACCTAGTTCATCCCTTTGGGGTGCACCAGTGTTGTTTGTGAAAAAGAAAGATGGATTAATGAGAATGTGTATCGATTATAGAGAGCTAAATAAGGTTACAATTAAGAATCGATACCCATTACCTAGGATTGATGATCTTTTCGATCAATTGCAAGGCGCTAAGTACTTTTCTAAGATAGACTTGCGCTCCGGATATCATCAATTAAAGGTTCAAGAAGAAGACATACCTAAAACTGCTTTTAGAACTAGGTATGGACACTATGAGTTTACAGTCATGCCCTTTGGGTTAACTAATGCACCTGCAGCATTTATGGACATGATGAACAGGATCTGTAAACCATATTTGGATAAATTTGTAATTGTTTTCATAGACGATATACTTATTTATTCAAAAAGTCAGGACGAACATTGTCAGCACTTGCATGCACTCTTAACTTTGTTAAGAAAAGAAAAGTTGTACGCCAAATTTTCGAAGTGTGAATTTTGGCTACAAGAAGTGCAATTCTTAGGACACATGGTGAATCATGAAGGTATTCACGTAGATCCTGCTAAGATAGAAGCAATTACCAATTGGAAAGTTCCGCAAACCGCAATGGAAATTAGAAGTTTTATAGGTTTAGCCAGGTATTATAGACGGTTTATTAAGGATTTTTCCAAGATAGCTGTACCATTAACTAAGCTAACCTGTAAAGCCATTAAGTTTGAATGGGGACCTAAACAAGAAGAAGCCTTTAGAATCTTGAAGCAGAAATTAACTAATGCTCCAATCTTAGCCTTACCAGAAGGAACAGAAGATTTTGAAGTATATTGTGATGCTTCAAAATTAGGATTCGGATGTGTGTTAATGCAACGCAAGAAGGTAATTGCGTATGCTTCCAGACAATTGAAAAAGCACGAGGAAAACTATACGACTCATGACTTAGAATTAGGAGCTATAGTTTTTGCCCTTAAGATATAGAGACATTATCTGTATGGAAGTAAGTTTACTGTTTATACAGATCATAAAAGTTTAAGATATATATTTGGGCAAAAAGAGTTAAATATGAGGCAAAGAAGATGGATGGAAATCCTGAGTGATTACGATTGTGATATTCAATATCACGAAGGAAAGGCAAACGTAGTCGTAGATGCCTTAAGTCGTAAGTATCATGAGAAGCAAAAGCGAGTCCGTGCTCTTAGAATAAATCTACAAGTAGATTTAATGGAACAATTGAAGGAAATTCAGGAAACAACAATCATGGATGATAATGAAAGAATGAAAGGTTACCTAAAAGAATTGGGACAAGGAAATGATGGAATTTGGAAATTCCACAAAAGCAGAATTTGGGTACCTAAGCAGGGAAATTTAAGATCAAAGATTTTAGAGGAAGCTCATAAATCTAGGTATACTGTACACCCAGGAAACAATAAGATGTAACAAGATTTAAGAAAGAATTTCTGGTGGATAGGAATGAAAAAGGATATAGCCGAATATATATCTACGTGTCTAACCTGTTCACAAGTTAAAGCCGAACACCAGAAACCTTCAGGACTACTACAACAGTTAGAAATGCCTGTATGGAAATGGGAACTCATAACAATGGACTTTGTTACTAAGTTACCCAAAACCAGAAAAGGTAATGATGCTATTTGGGTAATTGTGGATCGGTTAACCAAATCCGCTCATTTTCTACCGATGAAAGAAACCTTTAGCATGGAAAGGTTAGCCAAGTTGTATGTGGATGAAGTAGTATCCTTACATGGAGTCCCACTCTCCATTGTATCGGATAGAGATAGTCGCTTCACTTCCCGTTTCTGGACAAGCTTCCAAGAAGCAATGGGAACCCGACTCAATTTAAGTACTGCATATCATCCACAAACAGACGAGCAAAGTGAAAGGACGATCCAAACTCTAGAAGACATGCTCCGAGCATGTGTAATTGACTTTGGTGGTAATTGGGATAACCATTTACCATTAATCGAATTCTCCTATAATAATAGTTATCACTCAAGCATCGAAGTCGCTCCATTCGAAGCACTGTATGGACGCAAGTGCAGAACTCCCGTATGTTGGGCAGAAATAGGAGAAAGTCAATTATCAGGTCCAGAAATCGTGCAAGAAACCACAGACAAGATAACCCAAATCAAGGAAAGATTGAAGACAGCTAGAGATCGTCAGAAAAGCTATGCAGACAATCGCCGCAAGCCACTAGAATTCCAGATAGGAGACAAAGTACTTTTGAAAGTATCTCCTTGGAAAGGAGTAGTACGATTCGGTAAGAAAGGAAAACTGAGTCCAAGATATGTTGGACCATTCCCAGTGATCCAACGAATAGGACCAGTAGCTTATCAATTACAACTACCAGAAGAATTAGCTGGAGTACATGATGTATTTCATGTATCCAATCTTAAGAAATGTCTATCAAACGAATCTCTGGTAGTACCTCTTCAAGACATAGAGGTAAATAAAAAGTTAAAATTCATAGAAAAACCCTTACAAATAGAAGACCGGAAGGTCAAGTTTCTCAAACACAAGCGACTAGTGCTAGTCAAAGTCAAATGGGATTCAAAGAGGGGACCAGAATATACTTGGGAACTGGAGTCAGAAATAAAGCGGAAATACCCTCATCTATTTCAATGAATCTCGAGGACGAGATTTTTTCATAAGGTGGGGAGGATGTAATAACTCTCATTAAAATCCATAATTAGAATGATAATTAATCAATAAGAAAACCCTAATTGAGACACCCAAGTAATTCTGCACCAACCCTAAAATTTTCATAACAATCGGAATCAGGATCAGGGCCCCTAATACTCAGGGGGGGGGATAAACCCTAATGATAATTATCAATAATTTTCGTTGTTGAATTATGATTTGACCAAATTTTTGAATCAGCTAAGCTAGTCCCAAGCCTAGGCAGCCTATAATTAGACTGCTTAGCTTACGGACCGTAAGGGATCAGGCATACGGTCCGTAAGGGAGTCTCAAAAATTGCTATAAATAGCCGACCTTGGGACTTGAAATAGGATACGAAAACGACGTCTCAACTCTGTCTGTACGTCGAATTAAGGCTGTTACAGTACAATTAAACACACACTAAATCTCTAAATGCTGCCGCAAAACAGGGTAATCACTCGATCGCTATTACGATTCATTTTCCGACTGATCAATATATCCAATGGATGTTTAAGTGCCGCCCACATAGGGTTATACTTTGTCGTTCGTCGTTAAATCGATGGATGTTTAAGTATTGCACTTTGTCATTCGTTGTGAGAATTTGATCTCGTGAGTTATCGTAAATGCTGTATTGATCACTAACCCGGTTTTGTGTGCATTATTATTTAAATTAGGTTAACAAGGCTAAATCATATTCTGTCCGTGTTAAATCTGCAATGTGAGTCATTCTCTTTTTATCAATTGTTTTACATGTAACAACTCTCATTAAAGTCAATAATTAGGATGATAATTAATCAATAAGGAAACCATAATTAAGACACCTAGGCATGTCAAGCAGGTAGGTAGGCATGTCAAGCAGGTAGGTAGGCATGTCAATCAAGCAGGTAGGTAGGCATGTCAAGCAGGTAGGTAGGCATGTCAATCAAGCAAGTAGGTAGGCATGTCAAGCAGGTAGGTAGGCATGTCAAGCAGGTAGGTAGGCATGTCAATCAAGCAAGTGGGTAGGCATGTCAAGCAGGTAGGTAGGCATGTCAAGCAGGTAGGTAGGCATGTCAATCAAGCAAGTAGGTAGGCATGTCAAGCAGGTAGGTAAGCATGTCCCAAAAATTAGTATAAATAGAGGACACTGGGACTTGATTTTGGGCACTGAAACGACGATAAAACTCCAAATACACACGGAGATATCGCCTGTATACTATTAAAACACACACAGGTCTCGAATCGCTGCCGCAATCAGGGTAATAACTCGATCGCTTTTACGATTCAACGTCCGATCGATTATAACTATCCAACGATTGTCCGAGTGCTACTCAAATTGAGCTTGTACTTTGACTATTCATCGTGATTTCGACTTGAATACTTGAGTGCTGTTCGAATTCGAACTATGCTCTGTTATTCGTTGTGAATCCGATTGAATTATTAAGTATCGCACTTGTTAATCGATGTGAGGGTTTGATCTCGTGAATTGACGTAACTGCTGAATTAGTTACTAACCCGTTTGTGTGTGTATATTATTATTTAAATTAGGTTAATCACAGGCAAATCAGTAGGCTTATATCTTGCTCGTTAAATCTGCAATGTGAGTCATTCTCTTTTTCTCAAACTGTTTTACAATACCTCAAAGTATTTTCAAAAGTTATAATTACAGGGACTAAGTCGTGGATATCTTGATTTATTGGTTAGTGGGGTATTGTGCACATTACTATTTCTCCCAGTTAGGTTCATTGACCTACTAGGGAGGAACGTCATTATTAGAGTTCATTGACCTAATAGTGGTATGACCATCGTCACCATTGTGACTTGTCACCATTGTGACAGAAAGCCAGATAAAGATAAGATGTGAACCATTGTAATCGCTCTTATGCTGTAATTTATAACTAAGAGTCATTTCATAAAACCCGAATGAACTCACTCAGTATTTCCCCGCTGACAAAACCTTTTTAAAACACGTTTCAGGTAATTACAGTAGATTGGAATGAAAGATGGATACGACACTGAAAGGCATCAAGAAATGGCTTATTTTATTTATTAAAATCAAATTAAGAAATATTGTTTTATATAATAAAATTTATCTTTATTAAAGCTACCATCGTAAAACATGGGTTTATCCCATCTATTTAAATAAAATCCGGTGTTTTCTAAACTCTGATATTTTTCCTAACTCACAGTCCTGATGAAATCTCCGCTGCAACGTTTTTAAAATAATCACCGGTACCACTGGGCTGTTCGCGGCTCCCGATTCCGTCCAGGGTGGGGTCGGGGGTCGTGACAGAAGGTGGTATCAGAGCCACTGCTTTAAGCCTATAAGTGTTGTGATAATAATACTTAAGCTTAAATAAAAGAGTTAGGAAATTGCTATTAACTGGTAGCACAACTGATAATATTTAGACTTGAACATAAGAAAGAATGCCTTATTATAAGCTAAGCCATTTGTTTAAACAATTAGATATTATAATAATATATAAAATTTTAAACGAAGAATTAGGTATTTAATATTATCGGGTAACACTCAGGATAATATTTAGACTTGAACTTAAGAATTTTGCCTTAATATAAGTCTCAAGATAAAATTACTTATATAAGTATAATGTAATGAATATTTAGACAACGTTTACCCAAAAAGTATTATCTGACTCTGGTGCAAACCAAAGTTTTATAAATACTTCATTCTGTCAAGATCTTAACTTACCTTTAACCAGCATTAGACAAATCTTTACAGTCGAAACGGCAAGCGGAAATACCCTCATCTATTTTAATAAATCTCGAGGACGAGATTTTTCTTAAGGTGGGGAGGATGTAACAACTCTCATTAAAGTCAATAATTAGGATGATAATTAATCAATAAGGAAACCATAATTAAGACACCTAGGCATGTCAAGCAGGTAGGTAGGCATGTCAAGCAGGTAGGTAGGCATGTCAATCAAGCAGGTAGGTAGGCATGTCAAGCAGGTAGGTAGGCATGTCAATCAAGCAAGTAGGTAGGCATGTCAAGCAGGTAGGTAGGCATGTCAAGCAGGTAGGTAGGCATGTCAATCAAGCAAGTAGGTAGGCATGTCAAGCAGGTAGGTAGGCATGTCAATCAAGCAAGTAGGTAGGCATGTCAAGCAGGTAAGTAAGCATGTCCCAAAAATTAGTATAAATAGAGGACACTGGGACTTGATTTTGGGCACTGAAACGACGATAAAACTCCAAATACACACGGAGATATCGCCTGTATACTATTAAAACACACACAGATCTCGAATCCCTGCCGCAATCAGGGTAATAACTCGATCGCTTTTACGATTCAACGTCCGATCGATTATAACTATCCAACGATTGTCCGAGTGCTGCTCAAATTGAGCTTGTACTTTGATTATTCATCGTGATTTCGACTTGAATACTTGAGTGCTGTTCGAATTCGAACTATGCTCTGTTATTCGTTGTGAATCCGATTGAATTATTAAGTATCGCACTCGTTAATTGATGTGAGGGTTTGATCTCGTGAATTGACGTAACTGCTGAATTAGTTACTAACCCGTTTGTGTGTGTGTATTATTATTTAAATTAGGTTAATCACAGGCAAATCAGTAGGCTTATATCTTGCTCGTTAAATCTGCAATGTGAGTCATTCTCTTTTTCTCAAACTGTTTTACAATACCTCAAAGTATTTTCAAAAGTTATAATTACAGGGACTAAGTCGTGGATATCTTGATTTATTGGTTAGTGGGGTATTGTGCACATTACTATTTCTCCCAGTTAGGTTCATTGACCTACTAGGGAGGAACGTCACTATTAGAGTTCATTGACCTAATAGTGGTATGACCATCGTCACCATTGTGACTTGTCACCATTGTGACAGAAAGCCAGATAAAGATAAGATGTGAACCATTGTAATCGCTCTTATGCTGTAATTTATAACTAAGAGTCATTTCATAAAACCCGAATGAACTCACTCAGTATTTCCCCGCTGACAAAACCTTTTTAAAACACGTTTCAAGTAATTACAGTAGATTGGAATGAAAGATGGATACGGCACTGAAAGGCATCAAGAAGTGGCTTATTTTATTTATTAAAATCAAATTAAGAAATATTGTTTTATATAATAAAATTTATCTTTATTAAAACTACCATCGTAAAACATAGGTTTATCCCATCTATTTAAATAAAATCCGGTGTTTTCTAAACTCTGATATTTTTCCTAACTCACGGTCCTGATGAAATCTCCGCTGCAACGTTTTTAAAATAATCACCGGTACCACTGGGCTGTTCGCGGCTCCCGATTCCGTCCAGGGTGGGGTCGGGGGTCGTGACATTACAATACTCCAAATTATTTTCAGAATTATAATTACAGTGATTAAGTTTATGTAATCACCAAATTACAGCCAGTATGTGGGGTATTGTGCACATTACTACTATTGTTATCACTTTAGGTGGGCGAACCTAAAATTAAGTGATATACGTCATTCATTGGGGCAGCCAATGGTGATATGACCATAGTCACAGATCCGGTCGAGTGACAAATACTGTGGGTAATTGGTAGATATCAGAAACATATGTAAAAACTCTTAATACTGTAAATTATAATAAACGAGTCATTTTAAATAAATAGAATGACTCACTCAGTAATTCCCGCTGACAAAAACCTTTTTCAAACATGTTTCAGGTGATCTATTGTAATTCAGGAAAAGTGCTGGGGAGCATTTCAAGCTTACGAAAGTGGCTTATTATAAAATAGAGAAATATGTTTTCTAAAAATAAAGATTTCTCATTAAAATCATGTTATTGTAAATTACCGGGATTTTATCCCGAGTTGTGAAATAAAATAATCGGGAAAAGTTTTTTTTAGTTTTAAAAAGATCCTGTTGATAAAATTCCGCTGCTAAAAATCAATTAAATAAATATCACGGGATTTCTGTCCCGCGGCTCCTGAAACGGGTCAAACCGGGTCGGGGGCCGTGACAGAGCCCAACAAATATAAAGCATGTTAATTGTATGAATTAATAAGAATGATAAAAATGTAAAGCTTTACATTTTAACATCCCCCCATAATTCATACAGCAAACATGTCCAACATTCCCATTTTTCCACACAAAGCATCATGCTGCAAACTGTTTAAACCTTTGGTAAACAGATCAACCAATTGATCCTCAGACGCAACCTTTTCAGGAACAATAATACCATTTGCAATTTTTTCTCTTAAAAAATGCAAATCAATCTCAAAGTGTTTCGTCCGCTCATGAAACACAGGATTAAATGCTATAGAAATAGCTGACTGACTATCACACAACAACTTGACAGGCAACTTATATTCGATATTCAATTCTTTTAAGACATTTAAGATCCATATAACTTCACAAGATGCAGAACACATAGCCCTATATTCTGCTTCTGCAGTGGATCTAGCAACAACACTTTGTTTTTTTTGATTTCCAAGAAATAAGTGAACTTCCTAAGAAAATACCATATCCAGTAACAGACTTCCTGGTCGCCAAACATTTGGCCCAGTCAGAATCGACAAACCCCTTTAAAACAAAATCATTTTCCTTTTTAAACAAAATCCCTTTACCTGGGGGTAATTTCAAGTATTTTAATAATCTCAAAGCTATTTGCAAATGACATTCCTGTGGGGAATGCATAAACTGACTCAAGAATTGAACGGCATAACTTATATCTGGTCTAGTTATAGACAGATATATTAGTTTGCCAATCAATTTTTGAAAATTAGTAACATCTTTTAACACATTCTGATTTGTACTTAACTTGTTTACAACAATGTGACTTTGTTCTATGGGTGTGTTAACTGGTTTAACACCTAGATACCCAAACTCACTAAGTAACTCAAGACAATACTTTCGCTGATTCAAAAAAATACCATCATCAACATACAAAACCTCAATACCTAAAAAATATTTTAAAACACCTAAATCTTTGATTTGAAAACTGTCACTTAAACATTTTTTAACTTTAACAATCTCAACTTCAGAAATGCCAGTGACAACTATATCATCAACATAGACTAAAAGTACAACAAACACAGACTTATCCGATAGAATATACATCGAATGATCACATAAACTTTGCACAAAACCCATTTTGAACAAGACCTCATTTAACTTTTCGTTCCACTTCCTTGGGGCTTGTTTTAGCCCATATAAAGATTTAACTAATTTGCACACTCTAGTTTCATTTTCAGAAAAGTATCCAGGTGGTAATTTCATATACACATCTTCTGAAATGGAGCCATAAAGAAACGCATTGTTAACATCTAATTGGTATATTTGCCAATTATTCTTAACAACCATACTTAAAGCACATCTAACAGTAACCATTTTAACCACAGGAGAAAACGTTTCTCCAAAGTCAAGGCCTTCACGTTGACTATAACCTTTTGCAACTAACCTAGCCTTAAACCTATCAACCTCACCATTAGATTTATATTTAATTTTGTAAATCCATTTACATCCTATGGCTTTTCTATCTTTCGGCAATTCAACCAAATTCCAAGTACCATTTCTATATAACGCCTCCATTTCCTTATTCATGGCATCTACCCACCTAGGATCTTTAACAGCATCACTAAAACATGTAGGTTCACAAGTTTTGTTCAAATTGGATACAAAGCACAAATTATCACAAGACAGATTAGAATAATTTACAGATTTCTCTATCCCATATTTAACTTTACCCTCAACAAGATACTCATCAAACCTTTTAGGCATAGAAATATTTCTAGAAGAACGTCTAACATATTGTGTGCCCTCAGATTGGACAGTGTCATCATTTGACCCAGAAGTGTCCTCTGCCCTACCACTGTTACCTAAACCACTACTGCCAACCTGTTCTGTTTGTTGACCAGGATCAACTCCAGAAACAGGGGCTGATGTAGAGGGCGACAGTGGTTGCTGATCATCACTAACAGGATCATGTGCACCACTTGTACCCTCTTCATCATTGGGCATGTTAGGAACTTCAGATGTTATAGTATCAAAAAAGTTTAAATGATTCAGATTCAATTCACAAACAGTTTCTTGATTATCAAAAGATTTAAGCTTAAAAGGGTACACATTTTCATAGAATTGCACATCTCTAGAATAGAAAACTTTCTTACTGTCTAAACTCCACAATTTATAGCCCTTTTTTATGTTAGAATAACCAAGGAAAACACATTTGTCTGCATGATATGCAAACTTATCAGGTTCATTTAAAACAGCACTAAAACATAAACATCCAAAGTTCCTTAGATGAGACAAGGAGGGTTTAAATCCAAACATAACCTCAAAAGGACTCTTACTATTCAACACATATGAGGGTAACCTGTTAATCAGGTATACAGCAGTTAGAATACAGTCTGACCAAAACCTCAAGGGTAAACCACCCTGAAACATCAAAGCCCTAGCTATGTTTAAAAGATGTCTATGTTTCCTCTCCACCACACTATTTTGCTGCGGTGTATAGGAACATGTAGTTTGATGTAAAATCCTTTTATTTTTACAAAACAAGCTTATATTATTATTTACAAATTCAGTCCCATTATCACTTCGAAACACTTTAATTTTTTTCTTAAACTGAGTTAAAACCAATTCATAAAAACCTTTCAAATTCTCAAAAACTTCAGTTTTATTTGACAAAAAATAACACCATACCGACCTTGAAAAATCATCAATAATTGTCAAAATATACTTAAAACCTTCATAACTTGTGACCTTGTACAGACCCCACAAGTCCAAATGTACTAAGTCACCTACTGATTTGGTTTTATGCTCACGTAAAGGAAATGAGACTCTAACTTGTTTAGCCCTATGACAAATGTCACAAGGACCATGATCACTTGAATTTAAATTTAGATGTTGTTTTAACACAACCAAGACCTGATCAGAGGGGTGCCCTAGTCTAGAATGCCATGTAACAGATTTCACAGAACTATTAAAACAAGTACCAGCAGAATTACCATTATTTCCTACAACATATAGCCCACTATCCTACCTACCACTCATCAGGATTTTCCTTGACTTGGAATCCTGTAATAAACAACTCTCCTCATTAAACACAACAGAAACACGATTATCCTTAGCTAACTTATACACAGACAACAAATTCACACAATAGTCTGGAACATAGAAAACATCTTGTAAAATTATATCCTCAGTTAGCTTAAGATTACCAATTTTTAAAACCTTAACCGTTGTTCCATTAGGATGACCCACAGTAATATTAAACTCAGAAACATCAATAACATCTATTAAATGTTTATCAGATTTAACCATGTGTTGACTCGCCCCTGAGTCAACAATCCATTCAAAGTTACTACTAAACACACCGGAGCTAGAACAACTAACAAAGTTAAACACATTAAAGCACTCACCTCCCATACTAGGATTCTGAGATTCTGACCCGGTATTCTCACCAACTAGACTTAACAACTTGGTAATCTGCTCAGAAGTAAAAGGTAACGCAGACATAGAAGAAACAACAGTTTTACCAACCGCGGAATTAGACTTATTATTATTAGTAGTAGAACTACCTTTATTAGAAGTGTTATTATTATTATTAGCTCTCTTTTTAAACCCTGAAGGATAACCAATGATTTCAAAACATCTGTCTATAGTATGACCTAACATATTGCAATGTGTACATTTCAAATTAGGGTTAGGTCCTCTTGTTGATCTTCTTTTATTATCAAACCCTTGGCTAGCCTTAGAGATAAATGAAACATTCTGATTTTTAGACCCATTACTAGATAATCTATGTGACTCTTCTCTAGATATAATAGAGAATGCCACTTTAACAGAGGGAAATGGTTCTCTTGTCAAAATATTGGTTCTCACAGGCTGATACACGTCATCAAGACCCATGAGAAACTGCATTAGTTTTATAAGTGTTGAAAAATCATTGAAATCTTTAGCAGCTTGACAAGAACATGAAGGCAGATGAAGCATAGCATCAAACTGCTTCCACATTGTTGTCAACCTGTTATAATACTTAGCAACAGTGCTACCATTTTGTGAAATACAATTTATCTTTTGATACAGATCATAGACAACAGAACCATCAACCTTATAAAAAGATTCTTTTAAATCAGTCCAGACTTCGGAAGCTAATTTTGAAAAAACTTGACCAAGAAAAAGTTCTTCCGAAATAGAATTTAATAACCACGTTAACACTACAGAGTTGCATCTATCCCATTGGGCTGCCAAAATTACATCATCTTTAGATTTTTCAACTTTACCATCTATAAACCCAAATTTATTTTTTGCTTCTAAAGTCAACTTCATAGCACTAGACCACACAACATAGTTTTCAGTTCCTTTAAGTTTAATACTAACAATGGTTAAACTACTAGAGTCACTAGGATGTAAAAACAATGAGTCTCCTATATCAAGTTTACTAATCAAGGTCTGCGAAGTACTTGGACTATCACCCATAACGACAACCACAAAGAAACAACAGGCAAACAAACAAACAAACTGTTATCAAAAAGATAACTCACAAAGAACCAAACAAAATAGACAAGAACCCTAAGGCGAAGCTGTGTCAGGGACCAGATTCCAGGTTCATCACTCAGAGGTGTCTGGACAAGCCTTTACTCAGGAGCCAACCTAGCCTAGAAAGTCTAAACAAACAAAAAAACAACAGAACTGAACAAGAAAACACAGATAATCAAAAACAGAAACAACAGAACAGACTATGCACAACTAGCAAAAAGACTCGATCAAGAGCCGGCCCGACTAGTTCGGTAAACAGAATGCCTAGACACAGATCAATATGATGCAAAAAACAAAAAATACAAGAGATAAGGCAGGGATGATCTTACAGAGATGTCACACCCCGATAATTCCACGTGTCACCGGTGGGCCCGGTGGGGTATTGTGACGTAGTTGATATCATCATAGTCAAACACACACAGAATAGCACAGCGGAACTCTACGAATATAAAAATATTATTACAAACTCAAATGTCTGAAAATATCAAAGTATTTATTATAGACGAGTCTGTAATATCAAATCCACAGGAGGATCATTACAGAATGTTTAAAATGAAGCTTAGCAGACTTTATGGCATCTTTAAGGATTTGCAAGATCCTCTTTTTCGACACCGAGCAACTCCCAGCCTATTATGAGTAGTACCTGCCACTTAGCCTTTTGAAAGTACGTCAGTTTTCACTGGTAAATATAATTTAACCGACTCATTTGAAAAGAGTTTATAAAAATTGATTTGAGTGCACAAGGCACAAAACCTTTTATAACTTGGGACAATTCTTAATAAAAATCTTGTATACTGAATTACATGTTTACCGTACATCTGGGGCCCAGTACAGAGACTGAGACATGATTAAACGACTCACCACTTATAAAACCCATAAAGGAGTTATCCCCAACTTGTATTGGCATCTTTTCGGTGTATGCCTACACCCTGCGCATTTATTGTGGCCATTTACAAATGAATGAGCCAAGGATATATCCAGGACACGGTCGTTAACCCCCAATGTTTAAGTCATCAACAGAACAGTATCAAAACAGGTTTTGTGGATTTGCTAGCCACAATCCGGCATTTGATTGATCCACACCCGACCAAGCGGTATTAATTTACCGTATCCCAAGCCCGTATAAGGGGAAAATAAGTTAAAAGTATTTACCTGAGCTAATACTTGATTCACAGCAATATAACTCAGTCGTATCCAATCTATCTAAATGCAGGTAGCTTTTACCGGGTGGCTCTAGTCTGGAGTGATGGTAATATAACCAAATTCAGAATGCTAATGGTCTTTATTTAAGTCATAGACTTAGACCGGCTAGCTTGAAGTATCTAAAGCGGTACGATACGCTAGATTAAGCGATGACCGGAATAGAATATTATTTAGACCCAACAAGTTTGGATACTTGTATAATATGGGTAAACTAAACACATTCCGGATTTTGAGATAAAAATGATAAGGTTAAACCCGTTTCGGCAAATATACGTAAACTAGTTACATAAACCGATCCGAACGCGTAAAATGCGTAACGGGTAACCAAATGAATCATATACAAGTTCCATATGTTATTATGCTTAGAATATGTCAATACATCAGTAGGATGTCAACATATATGCCCAAAAAGTATTTAAAACCATTTTAAGTCCCGTAAGGGCATTTTGGTCATTTTAATATTTATAAAAGAGATTTTATAACAAACTGAAGTTCTGGTCCTTTCTAATTAGTAAAAATATTTATTTTATCTCATTACATCGGTAAGATATCATACATATGTGAGGTTTATCATTTATGGCCAAACTATGCCCCGAGAGGGTATTTTGGTCATTTCACATATGCTTTTACGGGCATTTTTGGAAGTCTGAGTTCACGACTTATACCTACTGTAAAAATATTAAAATTTGTTTAAAAATTCAGTAGGTGATAAGTCTTAGGTGTTAATTATGGTTTAAAACCATACTATGCACCTAAATAGCGTAAAAATCGCTAATTGACGATAATTAAGGGGTTTTATGGAAATCTGAGATTTTGATCAGTTTTGAATGCCCAAAATAATTTATTTAATATATGAAATCAGTAGGAAAAAGTTTGGCATTCAAATCATTTGTAAATCTCATTTTATGCATGAAAAGGGTATTATCGTCATTTACCGAATAATACAAGAACTCTATGATATGATTAGTTTATAATCTGATCAATAACTCCAACAATCCCTACCAATAATATCTTAACAGTAGGTAATGAGTTTCGGGTCAAAATCCAAGTTTGAACATGCTTTATGCAAGATATCGCAATTTACTTAGTTAAAAGCCTCTAATTACGATATCGGGCATAACTCCTACTTGGGACCAAGAACTGATGTCAAATTTTTGGGGCAAGCTTAAATATCAGTAACAAAGGTTTTTGTCCTCTCGCATTTCTAAAAATCTCATTCTTATGTCAAAAGGGCAAAATGGGCGTTTATAAGCATAATAGCGGAAACTAGCGTACAATTCAAACCACAAGGAACCATGCAATATAACTCCAGGGGGTTATACTACTGAATAATATGGTCCTAATGGAAGCTTAAAACATGGGAGAATCAAGCTTAATCGGGTCAGAACTGAAAAGTCAAAACAAAGTTAAGCTTTTGCGACTTTCGGTTGTGAACCGACCCTAAACTTAGAATTGTCGAGTTGGACCAGCTTAGACATGTTCTAATAATCATTTCTAAGTTATTAGAGTGTAAAAATATAATTTATAACCTCTGCATCCATGGTTTTAATTAATACCCACAAATCTGCCAAGTTTGACTTTTTACCTAAACGGTTTGACCCGACAATTAACTAAGCAAACGAAGGAATTAGGAGGTGCCCTTTCAGGGGTTAATCACCTACCTAACTATGGTCTTATACCCACTTTCAATTCGATCAGTGGCTGGACCATGAGAGTATAAACCGAAAGTCAAAGTTTATTTGCGATATTTGACTTTTTGGTTGATAGAACATAATTCTGAACTAAGGAGTGGGATAGGGCACTTACAATTGGTCCATGCTATCTTTTCTACAAGAATATAAGTTCCACACAGGTCCTAAGGCTCCAGATTTGAGAGATGAGGAGGAATGAGTGAAAATGAGCAAATGAATTTGATGGGTTCTTGGCCTATTTATAGTTTTTGGTGGAGAATATGATCAAGACATGTGTTGTGAAGGTTCCTAGGATGATAGCAAGTGGCAATACAGCTGTAACAATATCCTTGTAGCCCAAGTTCATGTTTTTAATTGGTTAGAATAGGATTTGAGTGGTCTCCAAGAAAAATAAAGAAAAAAATATATACAGCTGCAGATATGGGCCTCGCGGCCCGCGTAGATATCTGGCCCAGGCCTTCGCGGCCCGCCTGGGCATCTGGCCCAGCTCCAACTTTTGGCAGATGTCCGATTTGGTCCCTGTTCTTTCATTTGTTTCTTAAACATCATCAATCAGCTGATAAGTTACTATTTTTAGCAGTCCGTGATCAACGAGTCAGGTCTTGTCGTGACTCGAGACAATGCTTAGCCCAGATAACCGTCAGCAGATTAACAGGAATGGCCCTTGTCTCAGTTTCATCATTTTGACAGTTTTGGTCCTTGATCTCAATAAATGTCTTTCTGACATATTTGAGGCCCGCTAACATTGTTTCAAGGCTTCACTATAATGCTAGAACATAGCGGACATGAGATATGCTCAAAAACATGCCGGATGTCGGCTCGTTTGGTCGCACGGTCACATTTTGCGTCTAATTACGACGGAATACGAACGGACGCTAAAATTGGTCCAAATCACGCGACGAGTGGAATTTTCTCATGCCACACACTAAAATAAAATATTTTAGTGCTTACATAAATTTTTGGGTGTCCGGGGATATTCAGAACGCGAGATATGCGCGAAAGTGCAAACTTGTGCACTTTTTGACACTTTTAGTCCCTGTATGACATAAAAGTTTATTTTTGCGCACCAAACACCTCTAAGCCTATATCTGATGTAGCGCGTGAAACGGAAAAAATGAAGATTACACGTTGATTCTATGAATACCCGTGTAGTTCTTCCCCAACCCCCAAATTGTAACCCCAAAGGCCACGGAATTTGAAGTGAAAAAAACAGTTTTCTCAAAATTCAATTCTGATTCTTCCAATAACTAATGAGACATATAAATAAGGACAGAAATTCGAAATGGGCCTAAAAAAGATAACGGGATGAACACACGGCCTAAAACAAAATGCCCAAAATAGTCCAAAAAACATAAAAATGCAAATAAGTAATGGAAACAAACGGACTCCCGTAGCCCAAGTTAGAGCCATTTTAGTGAAGGCCCTTTTGTTACGCGGTCTTGGGCCTCCAAGTACAAAATAGCCCGTTCCTCCACACTTGGGCCCACATCAATATCTAAGCTATATAAAGGATGAATAGGGTATGTTTAACTCGTGGACATATTCCGGAAGGTCCGTTATCAAGCGATTCGACCTACATTTGCAGTTTGACGTGATTAGTCCTTCAATTACGCTAAGTAGCGCGAAATGCCGTTTAACGATATCCAAGCCTTCTATAGCCCATAATGGGTATCCCTGAGTGTATGTCCATTTATTACAACGCTTCGGTTTGTTTAAAAGGTCCCCGAGAGGCTTAGATTCAAAAGTTGACGCCTTTGGTCCCTCTAATGCGCAAACTTGCGCATATCATCGTTTAATAGCATCGAAGCCTTATCTAGTCCATGTTTGGCATTCTCGAGAGTATTATAATACATCACGATGCTTTGGGTTCGCTAAAAGGTCATTCAGAGGTATAATTAAATATGTTGACGCTTTTAACCCCTCTAACTTTCAAAGTTGCGCATAACTACAGTTATTGGCATAAAAGCCTTACATAGCCGATATTTGGCATTCCCGAGAATATGATGAAACATAATGAAGCTCTCGGTTTGTTAAAAGGTCACTCAGAGGTAAGAATTAACATGTTGACACTTTTAACCCTTATTGCGCAAACTTTCAAATGATTTCGCAAACGGCTCCTCTCGTCCATCGAGTGGCTCGTCTGAGAATACGGACATCGTATAAGGTCACTCAGAGGCCTAGTTTAGGCATGTTGACACTTTCAGTCCTTCTATAAACAAAGTTTTTGATTTTGACGAAAATAGTCCCTCATAGTCAACGTTTGACTTTATTAGGGTTCATTACACGTGTCATCACATCATTGGACACGATTTTACGAGGTGTTACATCCTCACCCCCTTAAAAGAAATCTCGACCCCAAGATTTGCTACAAAAAGATGGAAGTACTTTCCGTCGTAAACTGAACTTAACTTCCACAGTCATTTAGCACCTTTACGGGTATTCCAGTTGACCCATCCATTAGGTGCTTGCTCCTTTTCGGAGTTTCTTAACCTGTCGATCCTTGATCGATATAGGTCTTTCCGTAAACCTCAGGCTTTCATCAATCTATACGTCTTCATATGACGTTTCTAACGATTTATCAGCTAGGCATTTCTTTAAGTTAGAATTGTGGGACACGTCGTGAATTCCACTGAGCTCCTTAGGCAAGTTTATCTTATGAGCTATACTGCCGTCACATTCAATGATCTCGAATGATTTATATATCCAAGGCTTAACTTGCTCTATATACCGAAACGTATTGTACTCTTTCATATTTGATATTTTCGATAGAGCTTTGTTCCCCATTTGGAACTTTAAGAGATTTGCGCATCTTGATCGCATTGCTCTTCTGCCGACTAACGGATTTACAATATCCTATCCACCGTTTAATAGAAATTCTAGATCCTGTGAATTGGGCTTTCCCAATCTCCTACCGAACAAAGGGGCGTTGACTATTTCCTTCAAACAAGGTCTCCAATGGAGCAACCTTTATGCTTATATCACGCTTTTGGTTATAAGAATTTATTCAGGGTGAGATAGTTATTCCAACTACTACCCGAATCAGTCTTATGGAATCAACTATCCTCATGGAATCAAAACTTTCCTAGATTATTAGGAATTTACAATAGTGCCTTAGACAGGACTTTTAGTAATATATTTGTCCACAGAGGACTCAAAGAAAAATATAAGTCCGTATAAGGACTATAAAATATTATAAATCCAAATATGGATTTTAATGAAATATCAATGTCCTCAAAAGGGACTAATTCAAAATAACGTATCCCATAGGGATCTTAATGAAATAACATGTCCATAAAAGGACTATATTGGTACAACGTGCACACAAAAGGGCTTTGCTGTACAGATGTCCTCACAGGAACTTTTAAATAACCCTAGTCCACGCAGGGACCAAAAGGGAAATATAAGTCCGAAAAGGGACTATAAAATATGTCCATATAAGGACTTTTATGATATAACATGCCCATGAAGGGATGTCAATACACAATTGCCCTCGAAGGGACTTTATGAAGAAATAATATGTTCGCAAAAGGACTATGATGAATTATTATGTCCGCCAGGGGACTCTGATAAAATAATATGTCTACGAAAAGACTTTTAATGAAATACTATGTCCATGAAAGGACTATGAAGGAATATAATGTCCATGAGAGGACTATATCAAAATATCAAGTCCATGAAAGGACTGAATAGCAAATGCCCATATAGGGTCTTAAGTCGAAGGTATGTCCACACAGGGACTAAATAAAAGAGATAGGTCCTTTTAAGGACTTAAAAGGCAAAGAATATTATGAAGGAATGATTATCTGATGTCTTCCTTGCTCCATTCAATTATTTCTCTTCTGTGTTTACCATACATGGTGAAGGTACAAAAGACCTTAGTGAATAATGCATATATTCCAATCAGAATCCGTTACGGAGATAGAATTCAAGGATTCAATGGTTAAAGAATTAATATGGATCACGGATTGGGTTTTGACTGATACAATCCAAATCTTGGGATTTCAAAATTTGAAGGTAAGGAATAGGGATCATTAAGACCCACTGGTATTATTTTCAAAACGGGAGCCTCAGGGACCACCTGGTATGGACTCCACTGGCGCATACTTTAAAATTTGAGCCTCAGGGACCTCCGGTATGGACTCTGAAGTCTGATTACAATTCAAATAGGTTTGGTTTTGGGAATGAATCCATAAAGGTCTTCCTCCAAACCGGTCGCATGCTTATTCTAGCCGTATTGTGAAACTTGGTATTCCTTGGCTTCGGATGATGAGAATTTCCATCAACGGCTTCCTTGCTTGGCGACATATTCAAAATACATAAAATCGAAAACAATGTTTACTTAATAGGGATGGGAACATTCCTATTGTTAAGTCTAGACTCAAAAGGTCTAAGGAATATGCTACTGTGTCATTGAGATTAAACACAAAAGACTAGTGTTTAATTCACTCAATGTTGGCTCTGATACCAACCTGTCACACCCCGATAATTCCACGTGTCACCGGTGGGCCCGGTGGGGTATTGTGACGTAGTTGATATCATCATAGTCAAACACACATAGAATAGCACAGCGGAAGTCAACGAATATAAAATATTATTACAAACTCAAATGTCTGAAAATATCAAAGTATTTATTATAGACGAGTCTGTAATATCAAATCCACAGGAGGATCATTACAGAATGTTTAAAATGAAGCTTAGCAGACTTTATGGCATCTTTAAGGATTTGCAAGATCCTCTTTTTCGACACCGAGCAACTCCCAGCCTATTATGAGTAGTACCTGCCACTTAGCCTTTTGAAAATACGTCAGTTTTCACTGGTAAATATAATTTAACCGACTCATTTGAAAAGAGTTTATAAAAATTGATTTGAGTGCACAAGGCACAAAACCTTTTATAACTTGGGACAATTCTTAATAAAAATCTTGTATACTGAATTACATGTTTACCGTACATCTGGGGCCCAGTACAGAGACTGAGACATGATTAAACGACTCACCACTTATAAAACCCATAAAGGAGTTATCCCCAACTTGTGGGTAATAATTTAATATTGGCATCTTTTCGGTGTACGCCTACACCCTGCGCATTTATTGTGGCCATTACAAATGAATGAGCCAAGGATATATCCAGGACACGGTCGTTAACCCCCAATGTTTAAGTCATCAACAGAACAGTATCAAAACAGGTTTTGTGGATTTGCTAGCCACAATCCGGCATTTGATTGATCCACACCCGACCAAGCGGTATTAATTTACCGTATCCCAAGCCCGTATAAGGGGAAAATAAGTTAAAAGTATTTACCTGAGCTAATACTTGAATCACAGCAATATAACTCAGTCGTATCCAATCTATCTAAATGCAGGTAGCTTTTACCGGGTGGCTCTAGTCTGGAGTGATGGTAATATAACCAAATTCAGAATGCTAATGGTCTTTATTTAAGTCATAGACTTAGACCGGCTAGCTTGAAGTATCTAAAGCGGTACGATACGC
Organism: Helianthus annuus; assembly: GCF_002127325.2. Lineage (NCBI taxonomy): Eukaryota > Viridiplantae > Streptophyta > Magnoliopsida > Asterales > Asteraceae > Helianthus > Helianthus annuus. Next base: position 70,609,757 of record NC_035444.2, on the reverse strand, counting down.
TAGATTAAGCGAACCGGAATAGAATATTATTTAGACCCAACAAGTTTGGATACTTGTATAATACGGGTAAACTAAACACATTCCGGATTTTGAGATAAAAATAATAAGGTTAAACCCGTTTCGGCAAATATACGTAAACTAGTTACATAAACCGATCCGAACGCGTAAAATGCGTAACGGGTAACCAAATGAATCATATACAAGTTCCATATGTTATTATGCTTAGAATATGTCAATACATCAGTAGGATGTCAACATATATGCCCAAATAGTATTTAAAACCATTTTAAGTCCCGTAAGGGCATTTTGGTCATTTTAATATTTATAAAAGAGATTTTATAACAAACTGAAGTTCTGGTCCTTTCTAATTAGTAAAAATATTTATTTTATCTCATTACATCGGTAAGATATCAAACATATGTGAGGTTTATCATTTGTGGCCAAACTATGCCCCGAGAGGGTATTTTGGTCATTTCACATATGCTTTTACGGGCATTTTTGGAAGTCTGAGTTCACGACTTATACCTACTGTAAAAATATTAAAATTTGTTTAAAAATTCAGTAGGTGAGAAGTCTTAGGTGTTAATTATGGTTTAAAACCATACTATGCACCTAAATAGCGTAAAAATCGCTCATTGACGATAATTAAGGGGTTTTATGGAAATCTGAGATTTTGATCAGTTTTGAATGCCCAAAATAATTTATTTAATATATGAAATTAGTAGGAAAAAGTTTGGCATTCAAATCATTTGTAAATCTCATTTTATGCACGAAAAGGGTATTATCGTCATTTACCGAATAATACAAGAACTCTATGATATGATTAGTTTATAATCTGATCAATAACTCCAACAATCCCTAAAAATAATATCTTAACAGTAGGTAATGAGTGTCGGGTCAAAATCCAAGTTTGAACATGCTTTATGCAAGATATCGCAATTTACTTAGTTAAAAGCCTTTAATTACGATATCGGGCATAACTCCTATTTGGGACCAAGAACTGATGTCAAATTTTCGGGGCAAGCTTAAATATCAGTAACAAAGGTTTTTGTCCTCTCGCATTTCTAAAAATCTCATTCTTATGTCAAAAGGGCAAAATGGGCGTTTATAAGCATAATAGCGGAAACTAGCGTATAATTCAAACCACAAGGAACCATGCAATATAACTCTAGGGGGTTATACTACTGAATAATATGGTCCTAATGGAAGCTTAAAACATGGGAGAATCAAGCTTAATCGGGTCAGAACTGAAAAGTCAAAATAAAGTCAAGCTTTTGCGACTTTCGGTTGTGAACCGACCCTAAACTTAGAATTGTCGAGTTGGACCAGCTTAGACATGTTCTAATAATCATTTCTAAGTTATTAGAGTGTAAAAATATAATTTATAACCTCTGCATTCATGGTTTTAATTAATACCCACAAATCTGCCAAGTTTGACTTTTTACCTAAACGGTTTGACCTGACAATTAACTAAGCAAACGAAGGAATTAGGAGGTGCCCTTTCAGGGGTTAATCACCTACCTAACTATGGTCTTATACCCACTTTCAATTCGATCAGTGGCTGGACCATGAGAGTATAAACCGAAAGTCAAAGTTTATTTGCGATATTTGACTTTTCGGTTGATAGAACATAATTCTGAACTAAGGAGTGGGATAGGGCACTTACAATTGGTCCATGCTATCTTTTCTACAAGAATATAAGTTCCACACAGGTCCTAAGGCTCCAGATTTGAGAGATGAGGAGGAATGAGTGAAAATGAGCAAATGAATTTGATGGGTTCTTGGCCTATTTATAGTTTTTGGTGGAGAATATGATCAAGACATGTGTTGTGAAGGTTCCTAGGATGATAGCAAGTGGCAATACAGCTGTAACAATATCCTTGTAGCCCAAGTTCATGTTTTTAATTGGTTAGAATAGGATTTGAGTGGTCTCCAGGCAAAATAAAGAAAAAAAAATATATACAGCTGCAGATATGGGCCTCGCGGCCCGCGTAGATATCTGGCCCAGGCCTTCGCCGCCCGCTTGGGCATCTGGCCCAGCTCCAACTTTTGGCAGATGTCCGATTTGGTCCCTGTTCTTTCATTTGTTTCTTAAACAGCATCAATCAGCTGATAAGTTAATGTTTTTAGCAGTCCGTGATCAACGAGTCAGGTCTGGTCGTGACTCGAGACAATGCTTAGCCCAGATAACCGTCAGCAGATTAACAGGAATGGCCCTTATCTCAGTTTCATCATTTTGACAGTTTTGGTCCTTGATCTCAATAAATGTCTTTCTGACATATTTGAGGCCCGCTAACATCGTTTCAAGGCTTCACTATAATGCTAGAACATAGCGGACATGAGATATGCTCAAAAACATGCCGGATGTCGGCTCGTTTGGTTGCACGGTGTCACGGCCCCCGACCCGGTTTGACCTGTTTCAGGAGCCGCGGGACAGGAATCCCGTGGTATTTAATTTAGGCGACAGCGGAAGTCTTTTTAAAAACAGGATCTTTCAATAATTTAAACTGCTCGTTTCATAACTTAGGGATAAATTCCCGAAATTTACAATAATGTGATTTCTCAGGGAAATCTTTATTTTCAAAACATGTTCATTTATTTATTTACATTGAGCCACTTTTCTAAGCTGGGAGTGCTCCATGGCACTTTTCTTTGCTCATACCAGATCACCTGAAACATGTTTGAAAAAGGTTTTGTCAGCGGGGAAATACTGAGTGAATCATTCATTTTACTGAAAACGACACATTTGTTATAATCTACAGTATTAAGGGGAATTACAATGTTTCTGATATCAAACCAACTACCCACAGTATTTGTTACTCGACCATCCATTGGCTAGCCCATTTGTCCAATGGTGTCTGTGACTGTGGTCAGATCACCCCTTGGCCGCCCGTTTGTCCAAGTGTGACGGGAAATAAGTAATGTATACAAAACCCCACATACCGGCTGTAATTTGGTGATTACATAGACTTAATCCCTGTAATTATAACTTTAAAAATAGTTTTGGAGTTTTGTAAAACAATTGACTCACAAACTGTGAGAAAAGAGTTTATAAAAGAGGAATGACTCACATTGCAGATTTACGAGCAGAGTATAAGCTTTACTGATTAGCCTTCTAACCTAATTTAAATAACAATGCACACACACAAACGGGATTAGTAACTAATTCAGCAGTTACGTCAATTCACGAGATTAAACCCTCACAACTATTATCAAGTGCGATACTTAACAATTCAATGGATTCACAACGAATGACAGAGCATAGTCCGAATTCGAACAGCACTCAAACATTCAAGTTGAAATCACAATGAATAACAAAGTACAAGCCCAATTTGAGCAGCACTCGGACAATCGTTGGATAGTTATAATCGATCGGACGTTGAATCGTAATAGCGATCGAGTTATTACCCTGATTGCGGCAGCACCTCGTGATCGTGGGTGTGTGTGGTGAACTGATTTCAGGATATCTCAACGTTCACAGAAGGTTTGTGCAACGTTTTAACACCTCTGTTCTAATGCCAAGGTCGGCTATTTATAGCAAGTTTTGGGACTCCCTTACGGACCGTATGCCCTGACCCTTACGGTCCGTAAGCTAAGCAGTCTAATTATAGGCTGCCTAGGCTCGGGACTAGCTTGGGTGAATCAAAACAATTGGCCAATCAGAAGTTTGCAACGTTTTATTTTAGATTATTATCAACTAGGGTTTGCCCCCCTCGAGTTTTAGGGGCCCTGATCCTAATTCTGATCATTCTGAAAATTTTAGGGCTAGTGTAGAATTACTTGGGTGTCTCAATTAGGGTTTTTTTATTGACTAATTATCGTCCTAATTATTGATTTTAGTGACAGTTGTTACACACGGTCACATTTTGCGTCTAATTACGACGGAATACGAACGGACGCTAAAATTGGTCCAAATCACGCGATGAGTGGAATTTTCTCATGCCACACACTAAAATAAAATATTTTAGTGCTTACATAAATTTTTGGGTGTCCGGGGATATTCAGAACGCGAGATATGCGCGAAAGTGCAAACTTGTGCACTTTTTGACACTTTTAGTCCCTGTATGACATAAAAGTTTATTTTTGCGCACCAAACACCTCTAAGCCTATATCTAAGCTATATAAAGGATGAATAGGGTATGTTTAACACGTGGACATATTCCGGAAGGTCCGTTATCAAGCGATTCGACCTACATTTGCAGTTTGACGCGATTAGTCCTTCAATTACCTAAGTAGCGCGAAATGCCGTTTAACGATATCCAAGCCTTCTATAGCCCATAATGGGCATCCCCGAGTGTATGTCCATTTATTACAACACTTCGGTTTGTTTAAAAGGTCCCCGAGAGGCGTAGATTCAAAAGTTGACGCTTTTGGTCCCTCTAATGCGCAAACTTGCGCATATCATCGTTTAATAGCATCGAAGCCTTATCTAGTCCATGTTAGGCATTCTCGAGAGTATTATAATACATCACGATGCTTTGGGTTCGCTAAAAGGTCATTCAGAGGTATAATTAAACATGTTGTCGCTTTTAACCCCTCTAACTTTCAAACTTGCGCATAACTACAGTTATTGGCATAAAAGCCTTACATAGCCGATATTTGGCATTCCCGAGAATATGATGAAACATAATGAAGCTCTCGGTTTGTTAAAAGGTCACTCAGAGGTAAGAATTAACATGTTGACACTTTTAACCCTTATTGCGCAAACTTTCAAATGATTTCGCAAAAAGACAACGATCCACAAGATCGAACAATATAAAATACTGCAAGTGTAAAATCTGCTCTAAATCTTCAATGGTACTTCCAGCAGATCAACAAACAGCTGAGAGGCAACGAAAGAGACGATGCGAGAATGAAAGATTGATCTGGAAACCCTAGCTATGCACAAGTGAGACTTTTATATAATGTAACTGCTGAAGTTACACTTTAGTCCAAAAATATACGCATAGATGATCGGAGCCCCTGGAATATTTCATATATGACCCTGAACAAATACACAACATACAAAACTGGAACATAATCAATTGTAACAAACACAGTACAATAACAACAGCCCAGTTATAACCACCTCTGAACTACAAGCCCAAATATCCAAATGTACAAGTGAGCCCAACAAATATAAAGCATGTTAAATGTATGAATTAATAAGAATGATAAAAATGTAAAGCTTTACATTTTAACATGATCAAAACCCATTTTCACTAACTAGCATCAAATCACAAAATCTGACTTACCCTATGTAGGAAACTCTTAGATGGTTGGAAATTTCGTCACATGCATTCGAATTTGACCCAGAATCACATCCATTTCTTAGAGATTTGATAAACTAGGGTTGAAGGGGCTTTTCCCCTTCCTGATCGTTCCATGCGTCGAACACCCACACTCCACTCATATTTCATCTTTTAATTCCTTATTTATTTACAATTTTACACATTCAGTCCCTTGGTTTCATTCATATTGTCATTCTAGCATATTTCCTATTTTTTTAAAACTTCCTTGTTTATTTATAACGTATTTAATTTATTTAAAACATTTAAATAATCTTATATAAAAATTTTGGGGTGTTACAAAAAGTTTCCTAACATTTTTATTCATGGCAGGCAGCTGGCCACTCGCTCATTGGTTTTAACAAATTACAATTTTGCCCCCGGTTCAAAATTATGTTTTGCTGTCGTTTTATTTTTTTTAGCAAAATTGTGGTAGTGTTTTGTTTTAATTTTTTTAGCAAAAAATTAGTTGACTCGATGTAACTTTTTATTGAGATCGTGTTATGAGTAGTATATACAAATAATCGAAACACAGACGTACATGTTATGAAACTGAAAAGTACTTGGCTTCGTTCCCAACATCTCGAGCAATAGGGGGAGCAAAATAACTGCCATAATCGATAACAGAACATAACCAAGACAACCAAACCAATTTTAACCGATAACCAACAAAAGCGATGGTTATGAATGTCACACCCCCAAAATCCCACACGCGGAGTACCACCGCTTGGAGGCGTGACATGACCAGGATCAAGCCATCAATCATATCAAACATAGCATTTAAGTGTAAAAGTAAAAATGTATTTCATCGTGACATGACTGATGTTCATAACCAAACATTATTTAAGTAGCGGAAGCATAATAATGAAAACCCAAAATAAGTTATAAGTTCAAATATCGTTCACGACCCGTATCCCACAACGACCTGCTCCTCCCTGTGCAAGCTCCATAATGTACCTAAGGTCCTGCAAGGCATGCAGCAGATAATCAACAACTAGTTGAGCGAGTTCACAGAAAATAAGTTCGTAGTAGTAATGAGTATGTTCATCTAGTTGGGGGCTTCCCATGCATGTATGTACTAATGGTGGGGGTTTCCCATTGCCTTGTATATATATATATATATATATTACTAGTGGGGGATTCCCACGTTTATCTTTACTAATGGGGGTTTCCCATTATGGTACTTACTAGACTATTTGCAACCATGTGTTTTTCTTGAACCGAGAACAGGAATACGTACAAGGTCACGTAGGATTTACGTGAGTGCCCTTCCCCGAGGACAGTGGTACGCGTGGGGTTTACGTAGGATTTACGTAAGTGTCCTTCCGACCCGGAAGACAGTAGTGGGTATTGGTTTACGTAGGTTTTACGTAAGTGTCCTCCCGACCCGGGAGACAATGGTAGATACTAGTTTACGTAGGTTTTACGTAAGTGTCCTGACTATCCTGAGGACGATGGTCTATAGTCTAGTGATTGCGTAAGTACGAGTAATCATTCCATATCAAACATTCCAACCCAATTCCTAACCCGGGAATCCCATGCCTTGGCTGTGTGAACTCACCTTGGTTTGCTCGGCAGATACACAAAAGGTTCCTTGAACTAAAATGGTCAATCTCGTCCTAACAGGGTTACCACACAAGTCAGGTTTTGACTCAAGTAATGCACGTATGAATCACAGCAAACACGCAATGCACGTTAGCAGTCAAGAGCATAACATAATCATACTTGTGCGTTCTAAAATCTAAGCCAAATTGTACCCGGCCCAAAACAATCCAATATTCTTCTCGGCCCAATAAGATTAAACAGTCCAATAAAGATCAGATAACAATCTCCAAGTATTCGGCCCAAACAGTTGGGCTTGTAACAGTAAAAGTCCAATAGCAACATAGTCAGTCTCGAGTCGAGACTATCGGTCTCGAGTTATGCTGGTGTCGAGATCTCGAGTCGCAACGAATGAGATCTCGAGTCGCAACAGGGCGGGTCTCGGTTTGTCATGGTCCAGTCGAGACTGTTCGGTCTCGAGTCGCAACTGGACCTTGCAACCTCGGTCTCGGTTGGTGCGGTATGTGCCGGGAATGTGCGGTCTCGAGTCGAGACAGGGAGTTCTCGACTCGCAACCGTGTCGAGACTAGCAATTTGTAACAGCTTCTCCTGATTTCATGCAGATCGGTTACAATCAATTTAACCAGTTTCCTTTTTACTCTTATCAATTAACAAGTTTCCAACTAATCAGTTAGCATAATATCGATCAAACAGTGAAATCAAACATCTAATCCATATGAATCCTTATGAACATATCTATCAATTCTTATGAACATGTAGCCGAGACTACCAACATACCTCGATTCACTTAGCACATAAACAAGTTACAATCCGAATCTTATAACATAACAACTGATTACATCTAGCTTCAACCGATTCATATGAACACGTATGGCCGATTCAAATCATTCAGATTACATACATCAAGAACAATCCGATTAGCATGAACATGAGCAATAATACATGTGAAACATAACATTAATCAAGCATGAACACAACCATAAACACATTAACTGATCATATCATCATGTATAAACAACCAACCATAAACACTAACCGGATTAGAGTGTGTAACGAGGGATGATCCGATTATAAGGGGCTTCGAGAATAGGGAGGGTCGGCTGCCTTTGGTTCCGATCGAGAGAGAGAGAGAGAGTATGTGTGCTTGATTGCCAAAGTTGTGAAAACTAAACCCTAAGAGATGTGTCTGATCATATATGTGTGGAAAAGGATGTGGGTCGAAACCCCACATGGGCCACCTAGTGGTCTCGAGTCGGACATGTGTGTGTGGGCCGAAGAATGTTTTATGAAAACAACTAAGTGTTCGGTCTAAGTAACTTATACACGTTCACATGAAATGACATAACACGTAACACGTATCATTTATTCACTCAATATAATTCACATAATCACAATGTTTTAAACAGTTACACGTAATATAAGAGACGGTAAAGTACGAGTTGTCACATTATCCCCAACTTAAAAGAAATTTCCTCCCGAAATTTGGTATGCACTCATTGAGGAAGCTAGGTAAGTTATATCGTTCACTGTTTTCCTGGGGTGTCACATCCTCCCCCCGTTGATCTGGAATTTCGTCCCGAAATTCCGCAGTAGTAGCTTCAGCCTCAGTAGTGGTTGCATTGGTTCCGAATAACTGGGGGTACTTTTCTGTCATCCTGTCTTCGCGTTCCCAGGTGTACTCTGGGCCACGTTTGGAGTTCCAACGAACTCGAACAAGAGGGATTCTCTTGTGTTTGAGGACCTTAACATCCCGGTCCGTGATTTCAACTGGTTCCTCGATGAACTGTAACCGCTCGTCGATAGTGAGCTCTTTCAAGGGAACTATGAGGGTCTCATCTGACAGGCACTTCTTCAGATTCGACACGTGGAAAACATTATGAACTGCACCGAGTTCAGCTGGTAGGTTTAGCTTGTAGGCCACTTTGCCGATTTTCTCAATGATCTCGAACGGTCCGACATACCGCGGATTGAGTTTGCCCCGTTTGCCAAAATGAACCACACCCTTCCAGGGTGAGACTTTAAGTAAAACCCGGTCCCCGACCTGAAATTCCAAAGGCTTTCTACGCTTGTCCGCGTAGGCTTTCTGGCGGTCGCGTGCTGCCGCCATGCGTTGTCGTATTTATGCAATCTTTTCTGTGGCGTCCACTACAATCTCTGGACCCGTGATCTGACTATCCCCCACCTCTGCCCAACAGAGAGGTGACCGGCATTTACGTCCGTACAATGCCTCGAATGGAGCGGCTTGTATGCTGGTGTAATAACTGTTATTATATGAGAACTCCACCAAAGGGAGATGCTTTTCCCAGCCGTTGCCGAAGTCGATAACACATGCCCGAAGCATGTCTTCGAGAGTTTGGATCGTTCGCTCAGACTGCCCATCCGTCTGAGGATGATATGCTGTGCTCATGTCTAACCGTGAGCCAAAAGATTTGTGCATCGCTTGCCATAGTTCTGATGTGAATCGTGCATCCCGATCCGAAATGATGGAGGTGGGCACCCCGTGCCTCGAAACAACTTCTTTGAGGTAGATGTCTGCGAGAGTGGAGAACTTATCCGTTTCCTTTATAGCTAGGAAGTGTGCAGACTTGGTGAGTCGATCCACGATCACCCATATGGTATCATTTCCCCGCTGGGATCTAGGTAGGCCTGTAACGAAATCCATGGAAATTTCTTCCCATTTCCATTGCGGTATCGTGGGTTGCTGAAGTAGACCCGCTGGCTTCTGGTATTCCACCTTGACTCTCGCACAGGTCAAACACTTGCCAACGTAAGTAGCGATGTGGGCCTTCATGCTAGGCCACCAATAAGTAGTTCTGATGTCATGGTACATTTTATCCGATCCTGGATGTACCGAATAGAGAGACTTGTGCGCTTCGTCCATCACAAGTTCGCGTACACCGCCATAAAGTGGGACCCAAATACGCCCCGTTACATAGTAGGCGCCGTCTGCCTTCTGCTCTAATCGTTGTCGTGAGCCGTGTAGGGCTTCAGCCCTGATGTTTTCTGGTTTCAATGCTTCTGCCTGAGCATCTCGTATCTGTGTAGGAAGGCTAGACTGAATCGTAAGCTGCAGCGCTCGCACGCGCCGAGGTAAAGTGTCTTTCCGACTGAGAGCGTCAGCCACAACATTGGCTTTGCCTGGATGGTACTTGATGGCGCATTCGTAATCGTTCAGTAGTTCGACCCATCGTCGTTGACGCATGTTCAATTCCTTCTGCTTAAAGATATGCTCGAGACTCCTGTGATCGGTGTAAATTGTGCACTTGGTACCGTACAGGTAGTGTCGCCATATCTTGAGCGCAAAAACAACAGCTCCCAGCTCTAAATCATGCGTCGTGTAGTTCCGTTCGTGAATCTTAAGTTGACGCGAAGTCTGATTACAATTCAAATAGGTTTGGTTTTGGGAATGAATCCATAAAGGTCTTCCTCCAAACCGGTCGCTTGCTTATTCTAGCCGTATTGTGAAACTTGGCATTCCTTGGCTTCGGATGATGAGAATTTCCATCAACGGCTTCCTTGCTTGGCGACATATTCAAAATACATAAAATCGAAAACAATGTTTACTTAATAGGGATGGGAACATTCCTATTGTTAAGTCTAGACTCAAAAGGTCTAAGGAATATGCTACTGTGTCATTGAGATTAAACACAAAAGACTAGTGTTTAATTCACTCAATGTTGGCTCTGATACCAACCTGTCACACCCCGATAATTCCACGTGTCACCGGTGGGCCCGGTGGGGTATTGTGACGTAGTTGATATCATCATAGTCAAACACACATAGAATAGCACAGCGGAAGTCAACGAATATAAAAATATTATTACAAACTCAAATGTCTGAAAATATCAAAGTATTTATTATAGACGAGTCTGTAATATCAAATCCACAGGAGGATCATTACAGAATGTTTAAAATGAAGCTTAGCAGACTTTATGGCATCTTTAAGGATTTGCAAGATCCTCTTTTTCGACACCGAGCAACTCCCAGCCTATTATGAGTAGTACCTGCCACTTAGCCTTTTGAAAATACGTCAGTTTTCACTGGTAAATATAATTTAACCGACTCATTTGAAAAGAGTTTATAAAAATTGATTTGAGTGCACAAGGCACAAAACCTTTTATAACTTGGGACAATTCTTAATAAAAATCTTGTATACTGAATTACATGTTTACCGTACATCTGGGGCCCAGTACAGAGACTGAGACATGATTAAACGACTCACCACTTATAAAACCCATAAAGGAGTTATCCCCAACTTGTGGGTAATAATTTAATATTGGCATCTTTTCGGTGTATGCCTACACCCTGCGCATTTATTGTGGCCATTTACAAATGAATGAGCCAAGGATATATCCAGGACACGGTCGTTAACCCCCAATGTTTAAGTCATCAACAGAATAGTATCAAAACAGGTTTTGTGGATTTGCTAGCCATAATCCGGCATTTGATTGATCCACACCCGACCAAGCGGTATTAATTTACCGTATCCCAAGCCCGTATAAGGGGAAAATAAGTTAAAAGTATTTACCTGAGCTAATACTTGATTCACAACAATATAACTCAGTCGTATCCAATCTATCTAAATGCAGGTAGCTTTTACCGGGTGGCTCTAGTCTGGAGTGATGGTAATATAACCAAATTCAGAATGCTAATGGTCTTTATTTAAGTCATAGACTTAGACCGGCTAGCTTGAAGTATCTAAAGCGGTACGATACGCTAGATTAAGCGAACCGGAATAGAATATTATTTAGACCCAACAAGTTTGGATACTTGTATAATATGGGTAAACTAAACACATTCCGGATTTTGAGATAAAAATGATAAGGTTAAACTCGTTTCGGCAAATATACGTAAACTAGTTACATAAACCGATCCGAACGCGTAAAATGCGTAACGGGTAACCAAATGAATCATATACAAGTTCCATATGTTATTATGCTTAGAATATGTCAATACATCAGTAGGATGTCAACATATATGCCCAAAAAGTATTTAAAACCATTTTAAGTCCCGTAAGGGCATTTTATTCATTTTAATATTTATAAAAGAGATTTTATAACAAACTGAAGTTCTGGTCCTTTCTAATCAGTAAAAATATTTATTTTATCTCATTCATTGGTAAGATATCATACATATGTGAGGTTTATCATTTATGGCCAAACTATGCCCCGGGAGGGTATTTTGGTCATTTCACGTATTCTTTTACGGGCATTTTTGGAAGTCTGAGTTCACGACTTATACCTACTGTAAAAATATTAAATTTTTTTTAAAAATTCAGTAGGTGATAAGTCTTAGGTGTTAATTATGGTTTAAAACCATACTATGCACCTAAATAACGTAAAAATCGCTAATTGACGATAATTAAGGGGTTTTATGGAAATCTGAGATTTTGATCAATTTTGAATGCCCAAAATAATTTATTTAATATATGAAATCAGTAGGAAAAAGTTTGGCATTCAAATCATTTGTAAATCTCATTTTATGCATGAAAAGGGTATTATCGTCATTTACCGAATAATACAAGAACTCTATGATATGATTAGTTTATAATCTGATCAATAACTCCAACAATCCCTAAAAATAATATCTTAACAGTAGGTAATGAGTTTCGGGTCAAAATCCAAGTTTGAACATGCTTTATGCAAGATATCGCAATTTACTTAGTTAAAAGCCTCTAATTACGATATCGGGCATAACTCCTATTTGGGACCAAGAACTGATGTCAAATTTTCGGGGCAAGCTTAAATATCAGTAACAAAGGTTTTTGTCCTCTCGCATTTCTAAAAATCTCATTCTTATGTCAAAAGGGCAAAATGGGCGTTTATAAGCATAATAGCGGAAACTAGCGTATAATTCAAACCACAAGGAACCATGCAATATAACTCCAGGGGGTTATACTACTGAATAATATGGTCCTAATGGAAGCTTAAAACATGGGAGAATCAAGCTTAATCGGGTTAGAACTGAAAAGTCAAAACAAAGTCAAGCTTTTGCGACTTTCGGTTGTGAACCGACCCTAAACTTAGAATTGTCGAGTTGGACCAGCTTAGACATGTTCTAATAATCATTTCTAAGTTATTAGAGTGTAAAAATATAATTTATAACCTCTGCATCCATGGTTTTAATTAATACCCACAAATATGCCAAGTTTGACTTTTTACCTAAACGGTTTGACCCGACAATTAACTAAACAAACGAAGGAATTAGGAGGTGCCCTTTCAGGGGTTAATCACCTACCTAACTATGTCCTTATACTCACTTTCAATTCGATCAGTGGCAGGACTATGAGAGTATAAACCGAAAGTCAAAGTTTATTTGCGATATTTAACTTTCGGTTGATAGAACATAATTTTGAACTAAGGAGTGGGATAGGGCACTTACAATTGGTCCATGCTATCTTTTCTACAAGAATATAAGTTCCACACAGGTCCTAAGGCTCCAGATTTGAGAGATGAGGAGGAATGAGTGAAAATGAGCAAATGAATTTGATGGGTTCTTGGCCTATTTATAGTTTTTGGTGAAGAATATGATCAAGACATGTGTTGTGAAGGTTCCTAGGATGATAGCAAGTGGCAATACAGCTGTAACAATATCCTTGTAGCCCAAGTTCATGTTTTTAATTGGTTAGAATAGGATTTGAGTGGTCTCGAAGCAAAATAAAGAAAAAAAAATATATACAGCTGCAGATATGGGCCTCGCGGCCCGCGTAGATATCTGGCCCAAGCCTTCGCGGCCCGCCTGGGCATCTGGCCCAGCTCCAACTTTTGGCAGATGTCCGATTTGGTCCCTGTTCTTTCATTTGTTTCTTAAACAGCATCAATCAGCTGATAAGTTACTGTTTTTAGCAGTCCGTGATCAACGAGTCAGGTCTGGTCATGACTCGAGACAATGCTTAGCCCAGATAACCGTAAGCAGATTAACAGGAATGGCCCTTGTCTCAGTTTCATTATTTTGACAGTTTTGGTCCTTGATCTCAATAAATGTCTTTCTGACATATTTGAGGCCCGCTAACATCATTTCAAGGCTTCACTATAATGCTAGAACATAGCGGACATGAGATATGCTCAAAAACATGCCGGATGTCGGCTCGTTTGGTCGCACGATCACATTTTGCGTCTAATTACGACGGAATACGAAAGGACGCTAAAATTGGTCCAAATCACGCGACGAGTGGAATTTTCTCATGCCACACACTAAAATAAAATATTTTAGTGCTTACATAAATTTTTGGGTGTCCGGGGATATTCAGAACGCGAGATATGCGCGAAAGTGCAAACTTGTGCACTTTTTAACACTTTTAGTCCCTGTATGACATAAAAGTTTATTTTTGCGCACCAAACACCTCTAAGCCTATATCTAATCTATATAAAGGATGAATAGGGTATGTTTAACTCGTGGACATATTCCGGAAGGTCCGTTATCAAGCGATTCGACCTACATTTGCAGTTTGACGTGATTAGTTCTTCAATTACGCTAAGTAGCGCGAAATGCCGTTTAACGATATCCAAGCCTTCTATAGCCCATAATGGGTATCCCTGAGTGTATGTCCATTTATTACAACGCTTCGGTTTGTTTAAAAGGTCCCCGAGAGGCTTAGATTCAAAAGTTGACGCTTTTGGTCCCTCTAATGCGCAAACTTGCGCATATCATCGTTTAATAGCATCGAAGCCTTATCTAGTCCATGTTAGGCATTCTCGAGAGTATTATAATACATCACGATGCTTTGGGTTCGCTAAAAGGTCATTCAGAGGTATAATTAAATATGTTGACGCTTTTAACCACTCTAACTTTCAAATTTGCGCATAACTACAGTTATTGGCATAAAAGCCTTACATAGCCGATATTTGGCATTCCCGAGAATATGATGAAACATAATGAAGCTCTCGATTTGTTAAAAGGTCACTCAGAGGTAAGAATTAACATGTTGACACTTTTAACCCTTATTGCGCAAACTTTCAAATGATTTCGCAAACGGCTCCTCTCGTCCATCGAGTGGCTCGTCTGAGAATACGGACATCGTAAAAGGTCACTTAGAGGCCTAGTTTAGGCATGTTGACACTTTCAGTCCTTCTATAAACAAAGTTTTTGATTTTGACGAAAATAGTCCCTCATAGTCAACGTTTGACTTTATTAGGGTTCATTACACGTGTCATCACATCATTGGACACGATTTTACGAGGTGTTACATCCTCACCCCCTTAAAAGAAATCTCGACCCCGAGATTTGCTCCAAAAAGATGGAAGTACTTTCTGTCGTAAACTGAACTTAACTCCCCCAGTCATTTAGCACCTTTACGGGTATTCCAGTTGACCCATCCATTAGGTGCTTGCTCCTTTTCGGAGTTTCTTAACCTGTCGATCCTTGATCGATATAGGTCTTTCCGTAAACCTCAGGCTTTCATCAATCTATACGTCTTCATAAGACGTTTCTAACGATTTATCAGCTAGGCATTTCTTTAAGTTAGAATTGTGGGACACGTCATGAATTCCACTGAGCTCCTTAGGCAAGTTTATCTTATGAGCTATACTGCCGTCACATTCAATGATCTCGAATGATTTATATATCCAAGGCTTAACTTGCTCTATATACCGAAACGTATTGTACTCTTTCATATTTGATATTTTCGATAGAGCTTTGTTCCCCATTTGGAACTTTAAGAGATTTGCGCATCTTGATCGCATTGCTCTTCTGCCGACTACTGACAGTTATCAGGCGATTACGGATTTACAATATCCTATCCACCGTTTAATATAAATTCTAGATCCTGTGAATTGGGCTTTCCCAATCTCCTACCGAACAAAGGGGCGTTGACTATTTCCTTCAAACAAGGTCTCCAATGGAGCAACCTTTATGCTTATATCACGCTTTTGGTTATAAGAATTTATTCAGGGTGAGATAGTTATTCCAACTACTACCCGAATCAGTCTTAAGGAATCAACTATCCTCATGGTTAGTCGAACAAGTCGACGATCATGGGCAGCTAATAACGACTTTTAATCGTTTCTTAGTTAGGTTGCAATAACCACTGCACAAGCGTATTACCTTACGCTTTCTTTTGTCAACCATAATCAGAGCTCTTAAAATAATGAGCTAAGCTATACAAGCCTTTTTCCAACAACTCATCTGGTTAATTCTCAGTTCTTCCATTTCCGTTAATGCTTACCAATATAGGGTTGCTGTAACAGATACAACTCCTAACAGGATGTCAATCTAAATTCCATTTTGCCTCTCAGGAGGTAGAACAGGGTATTTCTTACAGAGAGGAAAGTCAAGTTTTCTTATTATGATAGGGGTAGTTTCAATCTTCGACCTTGGTCCATCTACCGTCGATTGTGTCACGCAATGACAAATCTTCTTTACGAGTGCACGGATGCCTTAAGTAGAGACGCCTACTTAGGCATTTTTATTATGGATATCTTCTTTGAACGCCACTAGCTGACTTTAGTACAATATGACTATTGGAATATCTTGGTGGCCCCATGCGTTAAACTTCCATACTGATCAGGCATGGACATAATTTATGGGACGCACTGGGGTACGCAATCCTCATATGGCGCTTTTGTCAATCCTAGTTGGCACTCGCAGTTGATAAAATCAATGAGAAAATAAGAAAAATAATTAAAATAACATATATTGTCGTACTCTATTCAAAGAAAGAGTACTCTTAGATTATACAGAGAGATCATCGCCGACAAACTAGGAGAATCAGTCTCTCAGGTTTCATTGGTAAGTTCTTCCTGATTAAGAATCTAGAGTCCTTATGAATACCATCATAAGTTTGCCGAACTTTTGGCATATGAAGGACTTATTATTGCCTACATTTGAAACAGGATATTTGGCAGAGATTATCATTGTCCAAATGATAAGAAATGTACTGGATGACATCATGTACTGCCTCTTGGCATTCATCAGGTGAGTTCAGGCATTTTCTTTCTTAGCCTTTCCAGACTTAGCTGCACCTTCTTTGGCAGCTTTAGGGCATCAAATTCTAATGTGACCTTACTCACTATAGTCATAACAGACTGTATTCCACATGTCCCTATATTCATGGGACTGATGACCAGTTCCTTTGCAGATGTTACACTGCTTTGGTCTTTGATTTATTCGACACTGTTCCCAGTGTCTTTATAACAAGTCTTACATACAGGCTTCTTACTGAACTTATGATAGTTCTTATTAAGCCCGTAATTTGCTCTTTTTCTTTGATTTTCTGGGAGTTATCCTCCTCCCTTGTTCATCCTTCACAATCGAAGTGCAAACAAAATTCTTTTCACAAGCAATTGATTGAGGTTTTGAATGGAATTCAGAGCGAGAAGTATTCAGCTCTTTGAATTGCTTCATGACCTTTTCCATGGTCTTTCAAACTGCTGTGTCAATTACAGCTTGGAGTTTAACTCCATAAATATTGAGGTTTACGTTTGTAGCATTATCAGCTTTTGTCGCATTAATAGTATCGCGACTGCTATCCACCTCATTCGAGTTGGCCATACTTGGAACTTGGTATTAATCACCATGTTGAGCAATTGTAGTCATCATCCTGATGTCCTGACATAGATCAGCCACAGCATCCATAAACCGTATAGGCTATTATTTTCCAAGCATTCCCAATGAATGTTATTTGAATGTATATCCATTACATTTAGCCTAGGTCACAAAAGGACCATTAACGGCGCTTAAGATTTGGAATGAGTCCATTATCTATTTGACAGAGGATCGTAATGTCACAACTGTCTTTGTCACAAGGACGATTATGAATAGCTTAAAGGCTAGCCTTACATGACTTTTATTATAATTATATACATATATGGCACAAATGCCCGTCGCGAAGGACGTAGAAATATATGGCGTAAAGCCTAGTCATGAAAGACATAGATGATTATATGGCACAAAGGCCTTGTCGCAAAGGACATTTATCAGTGCTGGCACAAAAGCCTGTGACTAGGAATGTTAACACTTAATATGTTAACTTGTCACGAATGACAAATCGTAGCACATTGGCTTGTCATTGATGAGTTTAAAACATCACTCATTGATTTTTATACATCATCATTGCATTTGATGATATTAGTTATGATCGCGCTGATCATATAGACTGCTAGGGTTGGGTATAACCCACCACTTTGTACAGGGGATCTTGAAGATCACCATTAACTTTGTCTTATCGACAATAGAGTAAAGTGTAGCCCGTAGGCATTTCATCACAAGGGATGTTATTATTATGGTCATCATATTGATGATACGAGTCAGGATCGCAATGATCATATAGACTTTTGGGATTCGAGCATGGCTCACCCCCCTTTGGCAAAGAATCACAAAAGATTACAATTGCCTAGTCTCCGATGGACAATATAATATAGCCCTTAGGCAAAACATCATTAAGGATGTCAGATTTAATCATCGTACTGATGATTTTAGTCGTGATCGCATTGATCATGCAGACTATTAGGCTTGAGCACAGCTCATTACCTTGGACAGAGGATCATAAAGATCACAATGTCAATATCATAGAGACGTCCTTATATAACACAAGGCTTCTCTCGAAGGGCAGTTAAATGGCACAAAAGGCCTTGTCACAAGGACAATTAAAACATAATCAATGATCTCTTGGATCAGTGATCTTTAAGGGTCAAACATAGTTCATCGCCTTTTGACAAGAAGTTTATAAAATAAAACACATTGTCATGAATACACCTTCGCCCAATGGCATACATCTTAATTGGATGTTTTGATATATTCTTCATAATGTTGTTGGATAGCCGTGATTCGTATTGATCATATAGGCTATGAAGGTGGCTTGGAAAAGTCCAAGTACTTTTGGAAGCTAGTGTGGTCTCTCAAGTCACACAGCCAGGAATGTTAACATGTTCTCAGATGTTAACAAAGATTAATTATCTTAAGAGGGTTTTACCATCATAGCCATGTTCATAAACATATAGGCTAGGTTATACCATTAAGAGGATCTTTTTGAAGTATTTCAGCTGATCTATAAAGTTCGAGTAAATTCGGAACTATTGTTGGATAAGGGACGAAATGAATACCTATATAAAATTTTCAAAACTTTCCTAGATTATTAGGAATTTACAATAGTGCCTTAGACAGGACTTTTAGTAATATATTTGTCCACAGAGGACTCAAAGAAAAATATAAGTCCGTATAAGGACTATAAAATATTATAAATCCAAATATGGATTTTAATGAAATATCAATGTCCTCAAAAGGGACTAATTCAAAATAACGTATCCCATAGGGATCTTAATGAAATAACATGTCCATAAAAGGACTATATTGGTACAGCGTGCACACAAAAGGGCTTTGCTGTACAGATGTCCTCACAGGAACTTTTAAATAACCCTAGTCCACGCAGGGACCAAAAGGGAAATATAAGTCCGAAAAGGGACTATAAAATATGTCCATATAAGGACTTTTATGATATAACATGCCCATGAAGGGATGTCAATACACAATTGCCCTCGAAGGGACTTTATGAAGAAATAATATGTTCGCAAAAGGACTATGATGAATTATTATGTCCGCCAGGGGACTCTGATAAAATAATATGTCTACGAAAAGACTTTTAATGAAATACTATGTCCATGAAAGGACTATGAAGGAATATAATGTCCATGAGAGGACTATATCAAAATATCAAGTCCATGAAAGGACTGAATAGCAAATGCCCATATAGGGTCTTAAGTCGAAGGTATGTCCACACAAGGACTAAATAAAAGAGATAGGTCCTTTTAAGGACTTAAAAGGCAAAGAATATTATGAAGGAATGATTATCTGATGTCTTCCTTGCTCCATTCAATTATTTCTCTTCTGTGTTTACCATACATGGTGAAGGTACAAAAGACCTTAGTGAATAATGCATATATTCCAATCAGAATCCGTTACGGAGATAGAATTCAAGGATTCAATGGTTAAAGAATTAATATGGATCACGGATTGGGTTTTGACTGATACAATCCAAATCTTGGGATTTCAAAATTTGAAGGTAAGGAATAGGGATCATTAAGACCCACTGGTATTATTTTCAAAACGGGAGCCTCAGGGACCACTTGGTATGGACTCCACTGGCGCATACTTTAAAATTTGAGCCTCAGGGACCTCCGGTATGGACTCTGAAGTCTGATTACAATTCAAATAGGTTTGGTTTTGGGAATGAATCCATAAAGGTCTTCCTCCAAACCGGTCGCATGCTTATTCTAGCCGTATTGTGAAACTTGGCATTCCTTGGCTTCGGATGATGAGAATTTCCATCAACGGCTTCCTTGCTTGGCGACATATTCAAAATACATAAAATCGAAAACAATGTTTACTTAATAGGGATGGGAACATTCCTATTGTTAAGTCTAGACTCAAAAGGTCTAAGGAATATGCTACTGTGTCATTGAGATTAAACACAAAAGACTAGTGTTTAATTCACTCAATGTTGGCTCTGATACCAACCTGTCACACCCCGATAATTCCACGTGTCACCGGTGGGCCCGGTGGGGTATTGTGACGTAGTTGATATCATCATAGTCAAACACACATAGAATAGCACAGCGGAAGTCAACGAATATAAAAATATTATTACAAACTCAAATGTCTGAAAATATCAAAGTATTTATTATAGACGAGTCTGTAATATCAAATCCACAGGAGGATCATTACAGAATGTTTAAAATGAAGCTTAGCAGACTTTATGGCATCTTTAAGGATTTGCAAGATCCTCTTTTTCGACACCGAGCAACTCCCAGCCTATTATGAGTAGTACCTGCCACTTAGCCTTTTGAAAATACGTCAGTTTTCACTGGTAAATATAATTTAACCGACTCATTTGAAAAGAGTTTATAAAAATTGATTTGAGTGCACAAGGCACAAAACCTTTTATAACTTGGGACAATTCTTAATAAAAATCTTGTATACTGAATTACATGTTTACCGTACATCTGGGGCCCAGTACAGAGACTGAGACATGATTAAACGACTCACCACTTATAAAACCCATAAAGGAGTTATCCCCAACTTGTGGGTAATAATTTAATATTGGCATCTTTTCGGTGTACGCCTACACCCTGCGCATTTATTGTGGCCATTACAAATGAATGAGCCAAGGATATATCCAGGACACGGTCGTTAACCCCCAATGTTTAAGTCATCAACAGAACAGTATCAAAACAGGTTTTGTGGATTTGCTAGCCACAATCCGGCATTTGATTGATCCACACCCGACCAAGCGGTATTAATTTACCGTATCCCAAGCCCGTATAAGGGGAAAATAAGTTAAAAGTATTTACCTGAGCTAATACTTGAATCACAGCAATATAACTCAGTCGTATCCAATCTATCTAAATGCAGGTAGCTTTTACCGGGTGGCTCTAGTCTGGAGTGATGGTAATATAACCAAATTCAGAATGCTAATGGTCTTTATTTAAGTCATAGACTTAGACCGGCTAGCTTGAAGTATCTAAAGCGGTACGATACGCTAGATTAAGCGAACCGGAATAGAATATTATTTAGACCCAACAAGTTTGGATACTTGTATAATACGGGTAAACTAAACACATTCCGGATTTTGAGATAAAAATAATAAGGTTAAACCCGTTTCGGCAAATATACGTAAACTAGTTACATAAACCGATCCGAACGCGTAAAATGCGTAACGGGTAACCAAATGAATCATATACAAGTTCCATATGTTATTATGCTTAGAATATGTCAATACATCAGTAGGATGTCAACATATATGCCCAAATAGTATTTAAAACCATTTTAAGTCCCGTAAGGGCATTTTGGTCATTTTAATATTTATAAAAGAGATTTTATAACAAACTGAAGTTCTGGTCCTTTCTAATCAGTAAAAATATTTATTTTATCTCATTACATCGGTAAGATATCATACATATGTGAGGTTTATCATTTGTGGCCAAACTATGCCCCGAGAGGGTATTTTGGTCATTTCACATATGCTTTTACGGGCATTTTTGGAAGTCTGAGTTCACGACTTATACCTACTGTAAAAATATTAAAATTTGTTTAAAAATTCAGTAGGTGAGAAGTCTTAGGTGTTAATTATGGTTTAAAACCATACTATGCACCTAAATAGCGTAAAAATCGCTCATTGACGATAATTAAGGGGTTTTATGGAAATCTGAGATTTTGATCAGTTTTGAATGCCCAAAATAATTTATTTAATATATGAAATTAGTAGGAAAAAGTTTGGCATTCAAATCATTTGTAAATCTCATTTTATGCACGAAAAGGGTATTATCGTCATTTACCGAATAATACAAGAACTCTATGATATGATTAGTTTATAATCTGATCAATAACTCCAACAATCCCTAAAAATAATATCTTAACAGTAGGTAATGAGTGTCGGGTCAAAATCCAAGTTTGAACATGCTTTATGCAAGATATCGCAATTTACTTAGTTAAAAGCCTCTAATTACGATATCGGGCATAACTCCTATTTGGGACCAAGAACTGATGTCAAATTTTCGGGGCAAGCTTAAATATCAGTAACAAAGGTTTTTGTCCTCTCGCATTTCTAAAAATCTCATTCTTATGTCAAAAGGGCAAAATGGGCGTTTATAAGCATAATAGCGGAAACTAGAGTATAATTCAAACCACAAGGAACCATGCAATATAACTCTAGGGGGTTATACTACTGAATAATATGGTCCTAATGGAAGCTTAAAACATGGGAGAATCAAGCTTAATCGGGTCAGAACTGAAAAGTCAAAATAAAGTCAAGCTTTTGCGACTTTCGGTTGTGAACCGACCCTAAACTTAGAATTGTCGAGTTGGACCAGCTTAGACATGTTCTAATAATCATTTCTAAGTTATTAGAGTGTAAAAATATAATTTATAACCTCTGCATTCATGGTTTTAATTAATACCCACAAATCTGCCAAGTTTGACTTTTTACCTAAACGGTTTGACCTGACAATTAACTAAGCAAACGAAGGAATTAGGAGGTGCCCTTTCAGGGGTTAATCACCTACCTAACTATGGTCTTATACCCACTTTCAATTCGATCAGTGGCTGGACCATGAGAGTATAAACCGAAAGTCAAAGTTTATTTGCGATATTTGACTTTTCGGTTGATAGAACATAATTCTGAACTAAGGAGTGGGATAGGGCACTTACAATTGGTCCATGCTATCTTTTCTACAAGAATATAAGTTCCACACAGGTCCTAAGGCTCCAGATTTGAGAGATGAGGAGGAATGAGTGAAAATGAGCAAATGAATTTGATGGGTTCTTGGCCTATTTATAGTTTTTGGTGGAGAATATGATCAAGACATGTGTTGTGAAGGTTCCTAGGATGATAGCAAGTGGCAATACAGCTGTAACAATATCCTTGTAGCCCAAGTTCATGTTTTTAATTGGTTAAAATAGGATTTGAGTGGTCTCCAGGCAAAATAAAGAAAAAAAAATATATACAGCTGCAGATATGGGCCTCGCGGCCCGCGTAGATATCTGGCCCAGGCCTTCGCGGCCCGCCTGGGCATCTGGCCCAGCTCCAACTTTTGGCAGATGTCCGATTTGGTCCCTGTTCTTTCATTTGTTTCTTAAACAGCATCAATCAGCTGATAAGTTAATGTTTTTAGCAGTCCGTGATCAACGAGTCAGGTCTGGTCGTGACTCGAGACAATGCTTAGCCCAGATAACCGTCAGCAGATTAACAGGAATGGCCCTTGTCTCAGTTTCATCATTTTGACAGTTTTGGTCCTTGATCTCAATAAATGTCTTTCTGACATATTTGAGGCCCGCTAACATCGTTTCAAGGCTTCACTATAATGCTAGAACATAGCGGACATGAGATATGCTCAAAAACATGCCGGATGTCGGCTCGTTTGGTCGCACGGTGTCACGGCCCCCGACCCGGTTTGACCTGTTTCAGGAGCCGCGGGACAGGAATCCCGTGGTATTTAATTTAGGCGACAGCGGAAGTCTTTTTAAAAACAGGATCTTTCAATAATTTAAACTGCTCGTTTCATAACTTAGGGATAAATTCCCGAAATTTACAATAATGTGATTTCTCAGGGAAATCTTTATTTTCAAAACATGTTCATTTATTTATTTACATTGAGCCACTTTTCTAAGCTGGGAGTGCTCCATGGCACTTTTCTTTGCTCATACCAGATCACCTGAAACATGTTTGAAAAAGGTTTTGTCAGCGGGGAAATACTGAGTGAATCATTCATTTTACTGAAAACGACACATTTGTTATAATCTACAGTATTAAGGGGAATTACAATGTTTCTGATATCAAACCAACTACCCACAGTATTTGTCACTCGACCATCCATTGGCTAGCCCATTTGTCCAATGGTGTCTGTGACTGTGGTCAGATCACCCCTTGGCCACCCGTTTGTCCAAGTGTGACGGGAAATAAGTAATGTATACAAAACCCCACATACCGGCTGTAATTTGGTGATTACATAGACTTAATCCCTGTAATTATAACTTTAAAAATAGTTTTGGAGTTTTGTAAAACAATTGACTCACAAACTGTGAGAAAAGAGTTTATAAAAGAGGAATGACTCACATTGCAGATTTACGAGCAGAGTATAAGCTTTACTGATTAGCCTTCTAACCTAATTTAAATAACAATGCACACACACAAACGGGATTAGTAACTAATTCAGCAGTTACGTCAATTCACGAGATTAAACCCTCACAACTATTATCAAGTGCGATACTTAACAATTCAATGGATTCACAACGAATGACAGAGCATAGTCCGAATTCGAACAGCACTCAAACATTCAAGTTGAAATCACAATGAATAACAAAGTACAAGCTCAATTTGAGCAGCACTCGGACAATCGTTGGATAGTTATAATCGATCGGACGTTGAATCGTAATAGCGATCGAGTTATTACCCTGATTGCGGCAGCACCTCGTGATCGTGGGTGTGTGTGGTGAACTAATTTCAGGATATCTCAACGTTCACAGAAGGTTTGTGCAACGTTTTAACACCTCTGTTCTAATGCCAAGGTCGGCTATTTATAGCAAGTTTTGGGACTCCCTTACGGACCGTATGCCCTGACCCTTACGGTCCGTAAGCTAAGCAGTCTAATTATAGGCTGCCTAGGCTCGGGACTAGCTTGGGTGAATCAAAACAATTGGCCAATCAGAAGTTTGCAACGTTTTATTTTAGATTATTATCAACTAGGGTTTGCCCCCTCGAGTTTTAGGGGCCCTGATCCTAATTCTGATCATTCTGAAAATTTTAGGGCTAGTGTAGAATTACTTGGGTGTCTCAATTAGGGTTTTCTTATTGACTAATTATCGTCCTAATTATTGATTTTAGTGACAGTTGTTACACACGGTCACATTTTGCGTCTAATTACGACGGAATACGAACGGACGCTAAAATTGGTCCAAATCACGCGATGAGTGGAATTTTCTCATGCCACACACTAAAATAAAATATTTTAGTGCTTACATAAATTTTTGGGTGTCCGGGGATATTCAGAACGCGAGATATGCGCGAAAGTGCAAACTTGTGCACTTTTTGACACTTTTAGTCCCTGTATGACATAAAAGTTTATTTTTGCGCACCAAACACCTCTAAGCCTATATCTAAGCTATATAAAGGATGAATAGGGTATGTTTAACACGTGGACATATTCCGGAAGGTCCGTTATCAAGCGATTCGACCTACATTTGCAGTTTGACGCGATTAGTCCTTCAATTACCTAAGTAGCGCGAAATGCCGTTTAACGATATCCAAGCCTTCTATAGCCCATAATGGGCATCCCCGAGTGTATGTCCATTTATTACAACGCTTCGGTTTGTTTAAAAGGTCCCCGAGAGGCGTAGATTCAAAAGTTGACGCTTTTGGTCCCTCTAATGCGCAAACTTGCGCATATCATCGTTTAATAGCATCGAAGCCTTATCTAGTCCATGTTAGGCATTCTTGAGAGTATTATAATACATCACGATGCTTTGGGTTTGCTAAAAGGTCATTCAGAGGTATAATTAAACATGTTGTCGCTTTTAACCCCTCTAACTTTCAAACTTGCGCATAACTACAGTTATTGGCATAAAAGCCTTACATAGCCGATATTTGGCATTCCCGAGAATATGATGAAACATAATGAAGCTCTCGGTTTGTTAAAAGGTCACTCAGAGGTAAGAATTAACATGTTGACACTTTTAACCCTTATTGCGCAAACTTTCAAATGATTTCGCAAAAAGACAACGATCCACAAGATCGAACAATATAAAATACTGCAAGTGTAAAATCTGCTCTAAATCTTCAATGGTACTTCCAGCAGATCAACAAACAGCTGAGAGGCAACGAAAGAGACGATGCGAGAATGAAAGAATGATCTGGAAACCCTAGCTGTGCACAAGTGAGACTTTTATATAATGTAACTGCTGAAGTTACACTTTAGTCCAAAAATATACGCATAGATGATCGGAGCCCCTGGAATATTTCATATATGACCCTGAACAAATACACAACATACAAAACTGGAACATAATCAGTTGTAACAAACACAGTACAATAACAACAGCCCAGTTATAACCACCTCTGAACTACAAGCCCAAATATCCAAATGTACAAGTGAGCCCAACAAATATAAAGCATGTTAAATGTATGAATTAATAAGAATGATAAAAATGTAAAGCTTTACATTTTAACATGATCAAAACCCATTTTCACTAACTAGCATCAAATCACAAAATCTGACTTACCCTATGTAGGAAACTCTTAGATGGTTGGAAATTTCGTCACATGCATTCGAATTTGACCCAGAATCACATCCATTTCTTAGAGATTTGATAAACTAGGGTTGAAGGGGCTTTTCCCCTTCCTGATCGTTCCATGCGTCGAACACCCACACTCCACTCATATTTCATCTTTTAATTCCTTATTTATTTACAATTTTACACATTCAGTCCCTTGGTTTCATTCATATTGTCATTCTAGCATATTTCCTATTTTTTTAAAACTTCCTTGTTTATTTATAACGTATTTAATTTATTTAAAACAATTAAATAATCTTATATAAAAATTTTGGGGTGTTACAAAAAGTTTCCTAACATTTTTATTCATGGCAGGCAGCTGGCCACTCGCTCATTGGTTTTAACAAATTACAATTTTGCCCCCGGTTCAAAATTATGTTTTGCTGTCGTTTTATTTTTTTTAGCAAAATTGTGGTAGTGTTTTGTTTTAATTTTTTTAGCAAAAAATTAGTTGACTCGATGTAACTTTTTATTGAGATCGTGTTATGAGTAGTATATACAAATAATCAAAACACAGACGTACATGTTATGAAACTGAAAAGTACTTGGCTTCGTTCCCAACATCTCGAGCAATAGGGGGAGCAAAATAACTGCCATAATCGATAACAGAACATAACCGAGACAACCAAACCAATTTTAACCGATAACCAACAAAAGCGATGGTTATGAATGTCACACCCCCAAAATCCCACACGCGGAGTACCACCGCTTGGAGGCGTGACATGACCAGGATCAAGCCATCAATCATATCAAACATAGCATTTAAGTGTAAAAGTAAAAATGTATTTCATCGTGACATGACTGATGTTCATAACCAAACATTATTTAAGTAGCGGAAGCATAATAATGAAAACCCAAAATAAGTTATAAGTTCAAATATCGTTCACGACCCGTATCCCACAACGACCTGCTCCTCCCTGTGCAAGCTCCATAATGTACCTAAGGTCCTGCAAGGCATGCAGCAGATAATCAACAACTAGTTGAGCGAGTTCACAGAAAATAAGTTCGTAGTAGTAATGAGTATGTTCATCTAGTTGGGGGCTTCCCATGCATGTATGTACTAATGGTGGGGGTTTCCCATTGCCTTGTATATATATATATATATTACTAGTGGGGGATTCCCACGTTTATCTTTACTAATGGGGGTTTCCCATTATGGTACTTACTAGACTATTTGCAACCATGTGTTTTTCTTGAACCGAGAACAGGAATACGTACAAGGTCACGTAGGATTTACGTGAGTGCCCTTCCCCGAGGACAGTGGTACGCGTGGGGTTTACGTAGGATTTACGTAAGTGTCCTTCCGACCCGGAAGACAGTAGTGGGTATTGGTTTACGTAGGTTTTACGTAAGTGTCCTCCCGACCCGGGAGACAATGGTAGATACTAGTTTACGTAGGTTTTACGTAAGTGTCCTGACTATCCTGAGGACGATGGTCTATAGTCTAGTGATTGCGTAAGTACGAGTAATCATTCCATATCAAACATTCCAACCCAATTCCTAACCCGGGAATCCCATGCCTTGGCTGTGTGAACTCACCTTGGTTTGCTCGGCAGATACACAAAAGGTTCCTTGAACTAAAATGGTCAATCTCGTCCTAACAGGGTTACCACACAAGTCAGGTTTTGACTCAAGTAATGCACGTATGAATCACAGCAAACACGCATTGCACGTTAGCAGTCAAGAGCATAACATAATCATACTTGTGCGTTCTAAAATCTAAGCCAAATTGTACCCGGCCCAAAACAATCCAATATTCTTCTCGGCCCAATAAGATTAAACAGTCCAATAAAGATCAGATAACAATCTCCAAGTATTCGGCCCAAACAGTTGGGCTTGTAACAGTAAAAGTCCAATAGCAACATAGTCAGTCTCGAGTCGAGACTATCGGTCTCGAGTTATGCTGGTGTCGAGATCTCGAGTCGCAACGAATGAGATCTCGAGTCGCAACAGGGCGGGTCTCGGTTTGTCATGGTCCAGTCGAGACTGTTCGGTCTCGAGTCGCAACTGGACCTTGCAACCTCGGTCTCGGTTGGTGCGGTTTGTGCCGGGAATGTGCGGTCTCGAGTCGAGACAGGGAGTTCTCGACTCGCAACCGTGTCGAGACTAGCAACTTGTAACAACTTCTCCTGATTTCATGCAGATCGGTTACAATTAATTTAACCAGTTTCCTTTTTACTCTTATCAATTAACAAGTTTCCAACTAATCAGTTAGCATAATATCGATCAAACAGTGAAATCAAACATCTAATCCATATGAATCCTTATGAACATATCTATCAATTCTTATGAACATGTAGCCGAGACTACCAACATACCTCGATTCACTTAGCACATAAACAAGTTACAATCCGAATCTTATAACATAACAACTGATTACATCTAGCTTCAACCGATTCATATGAACACGTATGGCCGATTCAAATCATTCAGATTACATACATCAAGAACAATCCGATTAGCATGAACATGAGCAATAATACATGTGAAACATAACATTAATCAAGCATGAACACAACCATAAACACATTAACCGATCATATCATCATGTATAAACAACCAACCATAAACACTAACCGGATTAGAGTGTGTAACGAGGGATGATCCGATTACAAGGGGCTTCGAGAATAGGGAGGGTCGGCTGCCTTTGGTTCCGATCGAGAGAGAGAGAGAGTATGTGTGCTTGATTGCCAAAGTTGTGAAAACTAAACCCTAAGAGATGTGTGTGATCATATACGTGTGGAAAAGGATGTGGGTCGAAACCCCACATGGGCCACCTAGTGGTCTCGAGTCGGACATGTGTGTGTGGGCCGAAGAATGTTTTATGAAAACAACTAAGTGTTCGGTCTAAGTAACTTATACACGTTCACATGAAATGACATAACACGTAACACGTATCATTTATTCACTCAATATAATTCACGTAATCACAATGTTTTAAACAGTTACACGTAATATAAGAGACGGTAAAGTACGAGTTGTCACATTATCCCCAACTTAAAAGAAATTTCCTCCCGAAATTTGGTATGCACTCACTGAGGAAGCTAGGTAAGTTATATCGTTCACTGTTTTCCTGGGGTGTCACATCCTCCCCCCGTTGATCTGGAATTTCGTCCCGAAATTCCGCAGTAGTAGCTTCAGCCTCAGTAGTGGTTGCATTGGTTCCGAATAACTGGGGGTACTTTTCTGTCATCCTGTCTTCGCGTTCCCAGGTGTACTCTGGGCCACGTTTGGAGTTCCAACGAACTCGAACAAGAGGGATTCTCTTGTGTTTGAGGACCTTAACATCCCGGTCCGTGATTTCAACTGGTTCCTCGATGAACTGCAACCGCTCGTCGATAGTGAGCTCTTTCAAGGGAACTATGAGGGTCTCATCTGACAGGCACTTCTTCAGATTCGACACGTGGAAAACATTATGAACTGCACCGAGTTCAGCTGGTAGGTTTAGCTTGTAGGCCACTTTGTCGATTTTCTCAATGATCTCGAACGGTCCGATATACCGCGGATTGAGTTTGCCCCGTTTGCCAAAATGAACCACACCCTTCCAGGGTGAGACTTTAAGTAAAACCCGGTCCCCGACCTGAAATTCCAAAGGCTTTCTACGCTTGTCCGCGTAGGCTTTCTGGCGGTCGCGTACTGCCGCCATGCGTTGTCGTATTTATGCAATCTTTTCTGTGGCGTCCACTACAATCTCTGGACCCGTGATCTGACTATCCCCCACCTCTGCCCAACAGAGAGGTGACCGGCATTTACGTCCGTACAATGCCTCGAATGGAGCGGCTTGTATACTGGTGTAATAACTGTTATTATATGAGAACTCCACCAAAGGGAGATGCTTTTCCCAGCCGTTGCCGAAGTCGATAACACATGCCCGAAGCATGTCTTCGAGAGTTTGGATCGTTCGCTCAGACTGCCCATCCGTCTGAGGATGATATGCTGTGCTCATGTCTAACCGTGAGCCAAAAGATTTGTGCATCGCTTGCCATAGTTCTGATGTGAATCGTGCATCCCGATCCGAAATGATGGAGGTGGGCACCCCGTGCCTCGAAACAACTTCTTTGAGGTAGATGTCTGCGAGAGTGGAGAACTTATCCGTTTCCTTTATAGCTAGGAAGTGTGCAGACTTGGTGAGTCGATCCACGATCACCCATATGGTATCATTTCCCCGCTGGGATCTAGGTAGGCCTGTAACGAAATCCATGGAAATTTCTTCCCATTTCCATTGCGGTATCGTGGGTTGCTGAAGTAGACCCGCTGGCTTCTGGTATTCCACCTTGACTCTCGCACAGGTCAAACACTTGCCAACGTAAGTAGCGATGTGGGCCTTCATGCTAGGCCACCAATAAGTAGTTCTGATGTCATGGTACATTTTATCCGATCCTGGATGTACCGAATAGAGAGACTTGTGCGCTTCGTCCATCACAAGTTCGCGTAGACCGCCATAAAGTGGGACCCAAATACGCCCCGTTACATAGTAGGCGCCGTCTGCCTTCTGCTCTAATCGTTGTCGTGAGCCGCGTAGGGCTTCAGCCCTGATGTTTTCTGGTTTCAATGCTTCTGCCTGAGCATCTCGTATCTGTGTAGGAAGGCTAGACTGAATCGTAAGCTGCAGCGCTCGCACGCGCCGAGGTAAAGTGTCTTTCCGACTGAGAGCGTCAGCCACAACATTGGCTTTGCCTGGATGGTACTTGATGGCGCATTCGTAATCGTTCAGTAGTTCGACCCATCGTCGTTGACGCATGTTCAATTCCTTCTGCTTAAAGATATGCTCGAGACTCCTGTGATCGGTGTAAATTGTGCACTTGGTACCGTACAGGTAGTGTCGCCATATCTTGAGCGCAAAAACAACAGCTCCCAGCTCTAAATCGTGCGTCGTGTAGTTCCGTTCGTGAATCTTAAGTTGACGCGAAGCGTAAGCGATAACCTTATCCCGTTGCATCAATACACATCCAAGACCCTGGATGGATGCATCACAATAGACCACAAAATCGTCCGTGCCCTCTGGCAATGAGAGGATAGGTGCACTGCAAAGTCTATCCTTTAAGTGCTGAAAAGCAGTTTCCTGAGTGTTGCCCCAACGGTAGGTGACACCTTTCTGTGTCAGTAGCGTAAGCGGTTGAGCAATCTTTGAAAAGTCTTTAATAAACCGTCTGTAGTAACCCGCCAAACCCAAAAATTGGCGTATTTCCGTTGGCGTACGTGGTGCAGGCCAGTTTCTGATCGAGTCTACCTTGGATGGATCGACATGGATCCCATCCTTGTTCACTACGTGCCCTAGAAAGTGGACTTCACGAAGCCAGAAGTCGCATTTCAAAAACTTAGCGTACAGTTGTTCCTTCCGTAGGAGTTCCAAAATAAGGCGTAGATGCTGCTCGTGTTCCTCCTGACTCTTGGAGTAGATCAGAATGTCGTCGATGAAGACAATGACGAACTTGTCAAGATAGGGTTTGCACACCCTGTTCATAAGGTCCATAAATACGGCAGGCGCGTTCGTTAACCCGAACGGCATGACAAGAAACTCGTAGTGGCCATAACGAGTTCTGAATGCGGTCTTGGAGACGTCCTCATCTCGGACTCTCAGCTGATGATAACCTGACCTCAGGTCTATCTTCGAATAGTAGCACGACCCTTGCAACTGGTCGAATAAGTCGTCTATGCGTGGAAGTGGATAACGGTTCTTCACCGTCACCTTGTTGAGTTCACGGTAGTCGATGCACATCCTGAAGGTGCCATCCTTCTTTTTCACAAAAAGTACTGGAGCTCCCCAAGGCGATGAGCTTGGACGAATAAAGCCCTTTTCCAAGAGCTCTTGTAGATGCTTTGACAGTTCTTCCAATTCTGATGGAGCTAGACGATATGGTGCGCGAGCTATGGGTGCTGCTCCTGGAGCGAGCTCGATTTGAAATTCGACCTGACGGTGAGGCGGTAATCCAGGTAAATCTTCAGGAAACACCTGAGGGTAGTCGCGTACAACTGGAATATCCTCCAGTTTCTTTTCCTTCGCTGATGCATCTGAAACGAGTGCCAGAATGGCAGTGTGCCCCTTTCGTAAACATTTCTGAGCCTTCAAGAAAGAGATGATGCCAACCACCGCACCACTCTTGTCGCCTTGGACTTCAAGAGGTTCTTGACCAGAACGTGGAATGCGAATAATCTTCCCACTGCATAAGATCTCTGCCTGATGTTGGGATAACCAATCCATCCCTATGACGATATCGAAACTTCCCAAGACTATGGGAATAAGGTCGATCGAGAATGTTTGACCGGCTAAGACGATACTACAACCCCTGACTATCTGCGTGGCTTCTAAACTCTTACCATTTGCTAGTTCTACGACGTGTTTCGTGTTTAGGGGTGTTGGTGTACGTTTTAACAATTTACTGGCTTTCACAGAAATATAACTTGTATCCGCACCCGAATCAAATAAGACAGTAACATAAATATCGTCAAGGAGAAACTTACCCATAACCACATTGGGATCGTTCATTGCGTCTCCTCGCCCCAGCACGAAAGCTCGACCCCTTGCCTCGTTGCCATTGTTGTTGTTGTTTCCCCCGTTGTAGTTGTTCCCGTTGCCCTGGTTATTGTTGTTGTGATTCTGGTTCTGGTTCAGTTGAGGGCAATCACGTTTGAAATGACCTTCAGCCCCACACTGGAAACACCCCCGGTTTCCACACTGTGGCTGCTGCTGCTGTGGGTTCTGTGGAGCTGGTTGTTGCGGTTGCTGGTTCTGATTTGCAGGCCGTGGGCTCCTACAGTCTTTGGCCTCGTGACCCATCTTGAGACATCTTTGACAACGACCCTTGTTGCACTGGCCGCTGTGATGTCTGTTGCAGTTATGACACTTGGGGTGAAACCCTTGATACCTTCTCTGTCTATGACCACCAGAGGATTGCTGACTAGGACTCTGGTAGTGGTCAGTCTTCTGCTGCTGAGCTTGAGATTGAACGGTTGCTGAACGTTTGCTAGAATCCCCATCCCACTTTCTTTTGTTGTCACTGGGTGTAGTGGGAGTAGCGGCTGATGCGGTAGCACTGATGCGTTTGGGCAACTTGTTCTGATCCACCGCCTGATCCGTGAGGCGATGAGCAAGACGCTGGATGTCTTGGATATTATCGAGGTTAGCCGACGTAACATGGCTCTGAATTTCTGAGGCTAGACCCTTGAGGTACAACTCGATGCGCTTGATCGGAGGGTCTACCATGGTTGGGCACAAGATGGCCAGTTCGTTCGACCGTTTCGTATAAGCTTCAATCTCTGACCCCGTCATTTTCAGATGATAAAACTCATCTTCCAGCTTGTGAATGTCGTCACGTGTGCAGTATTCCCGCTTAATGAGTTCCTTGAAGTCGTTCCAGGGTGTGGCGTTAGCAGCTGCCAACCCTAAGATCTGAACTTGGGCGTTCCACCAAGTTAGTGCTATCCCTTCTAGCGTGCCTGTGGCGTACTTGACCCTGCGAGCCTCAGGGCATTCGCACATCTCGAACACTGACTCGAGCTTCTCAAACCAATGGAGTAGTCCCACTGCTCCTTCGGTGCCACTGAAAGTACTTGGACGACAGTCCATAAAGTTCTTGAAAGTGCAGACAGGCTGCTGCGCTGGTTGACCTATTGTGTATGAATAGGACGAAGTTCAATACGAGGGTTAATGCAGGATCTAAGGATCCTAGTGTGAGTCTATATTTCAGGGTATACTACCTGCTTGAGCAGCTGCAAGTGCCGCAGCAACTTGAGCTTGAACGAGGGCCTCTAACTGGGCTTGAGTCATGTTAATTCGTCCAGACATGATCTTCATTGTAAAAGTAGCGTAAGTGAGAATGGTTCGCGAGTAGGGTGATGACAGAAAAGCGTAAGCACGTAGGTATTCTCATGTAGTAAAGTCATGTGTATCTAGTGTACTACGAGCAAAGTTCTATATAGTTCTAGCAAGCAGGTAATAAACATAAACCATATTACCTAGTATGTCGAGTCTTGCACGTGGAGCGAAGCGTCGTTGTGGATCGTTGAGAGCACTGTTCTGGTTATAGTCTGGTTTTAATAAAAACGTTTTCCCCATATCAAAACCAAGTTCTCTATAACCAATGGCTCTGATACCAATCTATCACACCCCCAAAATCCCACACGCGGAGTACCACCGCTTGGAGGCGTGACATGACCAAGATCAAGCCATCAATCATATCAAACATAGCATTTAAGTGTAAAAGTAAAAATGTATTTCATCGTGACATGACTGATGTTCATAACCAAACATTATTTAAGTAGCGGAAGCATAATAATGAAAACCCAAAATAAGTTATAAGTTCAAATATCGTTCACGACCCGTATCCCACAACGACCTGCTCCTCCCTGTGCAAGCTCCATAATGTACCTAAGGTCCTGCAAGGCATGCAGCAGATAATCAACAACTAGTTGAGCGAGTTCACAGAAAATAAGTTCGTAGTAGTAATGAGTATGTTCATCTAGTTGGGGGCTTCCCATGCATGTATGTACTAATGGTGGGGGTTTCCCATTGCCTTGTATATATATATATTACTAGTGGGGGATTCCCACGTTTATCTTTACTAATGGGGGTTTCCCATTATGGTACTTACTAGACTATTTGCAACCATGTGTTTTTCTTGAACCGAGAACAGGAATACATACAAGGTCACGTAGGATTTACGTGAGTGCCCTTCCCCGAGGACAGTGGTACGCGTGGGGTTTACGTAGGATTTACGTAAGTGTCCTTCCGACCCGGAAGACAGTAGTGGGTATTGGTTTACGTAGGTTTTACGTAAGTGTCCTCCCGACCCGGGAGACAATGGTAGATACTAGTTTACGTAGGTTTTACGTAAGTGTCCTGACTATCCTGAGGACGATGGTCTATAGTCTAGTGATTGCGTAAGTACGAGTAATCATTCCATATCAAACATTCCAACCCAATTCCTAACCCGGAATCCCATGCCTTGGCTGTGTGAACTCACCTTGGTTTGCTCGGCAGATACACAAAAGGTTCCTTGAACTAAAATGGTCAATCTCATCCTAACAGGGTTACCACACAAGTCAGGTTTTGACTCAAGTAATGCACGTATGAATCACAGCAAACACGCATTGCACGTTAGCAGTCAAGAGCATAACATAATCATACTTGTGCGTTCTAAAATCTAAGCCCAATTGTACCCGGCCCAAAACAATCCAATATTCTTCTCGGCCCAATAAGATTAAACAGTCCAATAAAGATCAGATAACAATCTCCAAGTATTCGGCCCAAACAGTTGGGCTTGTAACAGTAAAAGTCCAATAGCAACATAGTCAGTCTCGAGTCGAGACTATCGGTCTCGAGTTATGCTGGTGTCGAGATCTCGAGTCGCAACGAATGAGATCTCGAGTCGCAACAGGGCGGGTCTCGGTTTGTCATGGTCCAGTCGAGACTGTTCGGTCTCGAGTCGCAACTGGACCTTGCAACCTCGGTCTCGGTTGGTGCGGTTTGTGCCGGGAATGTGCGGTCTCGAGTCGAGACAGGGAGTTCTCGACTCGCAACCGTGTCGAGACTAGCAATTTGTAACAGCTTCTCCTGATTTCATGCAGATCGGTTACAATCAATTTAACCAGTTTCCTTTTTACTCTTATCAATTAACAAGTTTCCAACTAATCAGTTAGCATAATATCGATCAAACAGTGAAATCAAACATCTAATCCATATGAATCCTTATGAACATATCTATCAATTCTTATGAACATGTAGCCGAGACTATCAACATACCTCGATTCACTTAGCACATAAACAAGTTACAATCCGAATCTTATAACATAACAACTGATTACATCTAGCTTCAACCGATTCATATGAACACGTATGGCCGATTCAAATCATTCAGATTACATACATCAAGAACAATCCGATTAGCATGAACATGAGCAACAATACATGTGAAACATAACATTAATCAAGCATGAACACAACCATAAACACATTAACCGATCATATCATCATGTATAAACAACCAACCATAAACACTAACCGGATTAGAGTGTGTAACGAGGGATGATCCGATTACAAGGGGCTTCGAGAATAGGGAGGGTCGGCTGCCTTTGGTTCCGATCGAGAGAGAGAGTATGTGTGCTTGATTGCCAAAGTTGTGAAAACTAAACCCTAAGAGATGTGTGTGATCATATACGTGTGGAAAAGGATGTGGGCCGAAACCCCACATGGGCCACCTAGTGGTCTCGAGTCGGACATGTGTGTGTGGGCCGAAGAATGTTTTATGAAAACAACTAAGTGTTCGGTCCAAGTAACTTATACACGTTCACATGAAATCACATAACACGTAACACGTATCATTTATTCACTCAATATAATTCACGTAATCACAATGTTTTAAACAGTTACACGTAATATAAGAGACGGTAAAGTACGAGTTGTCACAATGAATCTTTGGTTAACAGACCAATCGGTTACGGTTACCATTATGAAGCTTTGGTTAATCGATATAACCGAAACCGAACCGAACTTGTAATGTTAAGATCATAACTCGATATAATGGATTTATGTTTTACAATAACCGTGTATAGGTTTTTACTAAGATCAAAGTATGTTAGGAACAAAATGATATAGAAGTAGATGCCTTTATTTTGATGAAGAATCAATGTGTTATGATCATATGAATTTTCTATATAACACTGAGTACGTTATTATTTTACTAAAAGAGATCCTACATCGATTGTTTAACAAAAAAATGTAGTCTTGATCGTCTTATAAAAAAGACTAAAACTAAGTCCAATAGAGTGAGTTTCATTCTTATTTGTAGGCCCATTAACATATAATTTTTTAACTTTATCACAAAAGTTGGTTTTCGTTAAATTTTTTTGTTAATAACCGCAATTAACTGATACCGAATCATAACCGACTTCATAACCAATTAACCATAATCAAAATTTGGTTATGGTTAAAAAAATCCATAACTAAAATTAACAGTTATGATTATGATTAAGGGTAAAAACCGAACCAAACCGACTCATACACACCCTAGCAACAAGCCGGCATAAACCTAGTTCATTAACAAGGCCCAAACGCGGTCACCCAAATCAATTTGTAGGGTTTAGGGTTTACTCCAAATCACAAGTCACAACCAAAACCCTCGATCTTTCTCTGACGCCGGAAAACCAAAATGGGGAAGAAGCGAAAACACGTTGAAGTAGAGGCACCGGCGGCGAAGAAAGACGAAACGGCGCCGGAGAGACCTAAACGGACTCTGTTAGGGTGGAAAGATAAGCCGGAAAACCAACAAGAATCCACAGGTTTTAGAAACAGAGAGAAGGTTCTAGTCACATGCTCTCGTCGCATCAATTACAGGTTACATCTTTATTATTATTATTGTTTTATAGCCCTTTGAATTCACATAATGACATTTATCTGTATTGTTAGGTATCGGCATTTGATGTTGAATTTGGTATCGGTTTTGCCTCACTGCAAAAAGGATAATAAGGTTGAGTCTAAGGCTACTAAAGGAGCCACTTTGAATGAGCTTGTTGAACTTAAAAGCTGTTCTTCCTGTTTGTTCTTTGAGGTTTGTATTTTATTTGTTAATGTTGGTATTTATCTGATATGGATGGAACCGGGCCGGGCCAACCCAAACCATTAGTTTGAACTTTGTATTTTCGCAACTTTGTTAGCTTGTGTTGAAAATTTTGGAAGTGATAAAATCGGTTTATGAATGTACTACATATATACTGTTAGGGGTGTAAACGAACCGGCTCGTGAGCTACTCGAGATCGGCTTTGCTAAAAGCTTGAATGAAGCCGAGTTTAAGCGAGCTCAAGCTAGTTTAGAGCTTGTTTACTAAACGAGGTCAAGCTCGAACCCAAGGCTCACGAGCCTGTATAAAATATAAAATACGTGCATATATTTTAAATATTTAGTATATATAAAATTTTGATAAAAATAACTAAATAATATACGTAAAAAGGTATACAAATTCATTAATAAATGATAAACCAGCCGAGCTTGAGCTTTGTTGGGCTCGGCTTGTATACACCCGCAATGTACACAGCTGCATATCCTAAAAAAGAAAAAAAAAACAAAATGAAGGTTAAACAGCCAGTTTAGTTTACACGGTTTTCTAAGCTCTAGAATATTGGATGGAATGGTCAATCGCTAAAGCTGAATTGTTTGGATTTCAAATGGGCCAGCTTGCTTTGGATTGTGTGCTATGAACACTCTTAATATATATATGTGTATTGAGTTTATTAGTTGAGAGATTTGGGCTTAGGTTTCGTTTTATGTTTGATGGTTTTGTGTTTATTTTTCTTTCAGTGCAGGAAACATAAAGACCTTTACTTGTGGATGTCCAAGTGCCCAAATGGTCCATCTGTAAAGTTTTTAGTGAATGCAGGTAAGCTAGTTCAGTAGTTCAACTGTGGTTTTTAAAGTGAACCAAAAATGATTCTGACTAATGATATGGTTCTTGTTGATTCTGTTAAAGGCTTTATATGGTTTTATTGATTTGTGTTATTATTATTTAGTTCACACAATGGAAGAGTTAAAGCTCACGGGAAATCATCTTAAAGGTTCTCGTCCCCTTCTCACATTTTCGTCAAATTTCGATAAAGATCCACACTGGAAACTTTTGAAAGAAATGATCACGCAGGTACGGTAGTCTTTTTTTTTTTTTGCTTTGAAATTTTGGTGACAACTCTGTACGTGTTTTGAACATCATCAGTAAAAACAACAAACTATCATCAGTAATCAAGAAAAATGATGTCTATAAAGACTTTCGTTTTTAACTGTTAAAATCCAAAGAATTTTGGTGTATGGGAGTGCTATAAAAAAGGTCAACTACTCAAGTCTGGCTCACAGGTGCCATTTTTGACAAATATATCTAGAAGTAGGTCGAGTTAAATTTATATAACGGCAGAGATACTTACAAACATGCCTAAAAATGAAACTACAAATGTATCAAAAGTCACTCACTTCATAAAGAATAAACGCTAACAGCTGTGCCAGTATACTAGTCAAGTAACTAGATTGTAATGAAAAACCTTGAGAATTTAGAATGCATTTGGATCGAGTAGCTTCAAATTTGTTTCAGTGTTGACCAAACTAAGTAAACACGACTTCAACAAAAAATGCAAGCATATATTCTACAGTATTAAAAAATAGAGAAGATGAATAAAGGAACAATATTTTGTTATTATAAAGTACTAAAGTAGGTGTTGTTATTAATGTTATAATCCCTAGACGTGATTTGGTTTAATGCTGAAAACATCATACTTCGCCTGGTTTCTCGAAATACCAAAGTAACGATGTTTTATATGTTTTTGTGAACAGATATTTGGAACTCCAAAGGAACACAGGAAATCAAAGCCCTATCATGATCATGTATTTGTGTTCTCAATTGTCGATGACCACATTTGGTTCCGTAATTACCAGGTTGGTTATGAAGTTAGTTTTTTTTGTTTACTGGATCAATGTACATGTATCGATGTGTTTTAGACTAAATTAATGTTTCGTTTATCTTATGAAACAGATATCATGCCCTCATACTGGAGCAGATAAAATTGACCGAGGAGGCCTGGAAAAGATGACCCTTATTGAGGTTTGTATTAATAAACATACATACATACACACTACATATATATATGTGTGTGTATTTACGTGTCTGTATATAAATGGACAGGTTGGTCCAAGATTTTGTTTAAATCCGATAAAGATATTTGGCGGTAGCTTTGGGGGTCCAACGCTGTATGAGAATCCATTTTATGTTTCGCCAAATCAGGTTAGACATCCACATCCTTGTATCTATTTAAATTTCGCGGAGCTTAAATGTTGTTCATATGATTATGTTTTTAAAATTTTTATTATTAGATACGGTCGTTGGAGAAGAGACAGAAGGCTGGAAAGTATGCAAAGAAGGTTAAAGCCAAAACAAGAAGAAAAATGCATGAGATGACAAATCCCCTGGAGACTGATGAGTTTGCAGACATGTGGAAGGAATGATCCATCTGTAGCCGATCTGACCCGCTTGATCTGTGTGTCGACATGTCATTTCTTTCTTCATCGAGAGTTAAGTTTTTATATATATGGTTTCAGGATCGGTCATGTGTCTCTCTAACCGTCAAATGTGATGGTGAATTTTGATTAAAAAATTGTCTATTTTGTTTTTTTTGTTGCTTTTATGTTGTAATGCTTCTATATTTACCTAATGGATCACCAACATTTAGAGAATGCAAAAATTTGATTGATGTGATCATGGGTTCTTTGGTCAAAGTTAATGCTGAATAACTCGAAATTCGAATAAACAAGTGGGATCTTTCCTTGACTAATAATTATTCTATTCGAATATTAAATAATTTTTGAACCCTATAAATTTTGTAATATACCTTCGTGTGGCAAAAACTTATTTACACATAGTCTATACGGGCCGTATACAGTTATACGGCCCGTATATAATAAAATAAAACTAACAAAGTTTGTGCCTTCAGACTTTGTCAGTTTTTTTCATTCCATACGGGCCGTATAACTGTATACGGCCCGTATACACCATGTGTAAAGAATTTGCCTGGTCGTATACAATAGATACGAATAACGTATACGAGCCGTATAACTGTATACGGCTGTATACGGCCCGTATGAAAAGAAAATTAGATTTTACCCACGGCATCAGAGATTCCATGCGTATACGTGTCGTATGACTGTAATAAAAAGGAAGGGTGAGGCATTTGATGAGAGTTGTAAGGAGAAGCGTTTTAATCACTTGTTTTCAACGAGGATGTAATGCAATGATTCTGCTAGTGGTCGGGCTTCCAATGCTTACACAGGGTGATAAACAACGCTG
Source organism: Helianthus annuus (assembly GCF_002127325.2). Taxonomy (NCBI): domain Eukaryota; kingdom Viridiplantae; phylum Streptophyta; class Magnoliopsida; order Asterales; family Asteraceae; genus Helianthus; species Helianthus annuus. The sequence continues at coordinate 70,568,359 of NC_035444.2, read as the reverse complement.
ATATGAACCCAAACCAACTGCTTTGTCTTGAGTCGTCGGGAAAACTTTTCCTCAGGGGAGGGTGAGTAGTATGAGTCTGAGTCCATTATGGTTCGTGAATGTTTCGAATCATCATAGAAGACGTGTCGGGTTCTGCTATAAGAGTATAAGGATTTTGTTGGTTTGTTTCCAAGTAGGGTTTAGAATGTTTGAAGTATTCTTGGTTCAATACCAACTCTTCTGAAAGACAAGAATACAACGTTCATGTATCACAAGGATGACCGATCTAAGGCAGAGAACCTGATTTAGATACACAAATTCATCACCGGTTTCTATAGCACAAGCACATACACAGTTTGTGTAGAGATCTTTACGTACAAATTTGCATTATCCTTACGGTTACAAATGAAGTATTAAAAGATGTTAGTTTCTTGACAATATGGTTTCTCGACAAATGAAGTATTATCTGTCCTTGCTGCCTCTTCGGTTGGTAAAAGACATAGGATGGTTTCTAATACATGCTCTTTGTCAGTTGTGGTTGATTTATAGCAGGAGGTTATGAAACGAATATATGTTTATGCGAATTCACAACATCCTTGCTTTATTCTCTTTAATCTATTAGAACGATCCTTGTTTTGTCACGTACATGCGTTTAATTCCCAACATCATCTGTTCATCATTGTTCTTGAAGATGAAGATGAAGATGAAGATGAAGAAACGAGGGTTTATTCTCATTAATCTATTAGAGTGATCCTTGACTTGAATTTGTGGATTTCGGTTGGGTCAGAAAAACTTAACAAGAGAATCAACTAAAAAAATACAATTGATTACTCGGTCGAATAACCGGTCCGTTAAAGTTGAGCTTCCTGATGCAACTTTCAAAGTGGTACCAATGTCTTACTACTACAATCCTTCCAACGCCTGATTCCAATACAACCCTCGATGTTGATGAGTGAAAGAGTTAACATTCAGATTCAGATTCAGGAAGCAGATGTTTATGAGTGAAAGAGTTAACATTCTGATTCAGATTCAGGAAGCAGATGTTTATTAGTGTTTGAGAAACTAACAAGGTAAACCTGAATTTTCAAAATTTTAGATACTTACTTGAACCGTTAGTAATGCTAGATGTCATTTTGGCTGAACCACAACCTATTACCATTTTTTACCATGTGTATACAGGTCGTATACCGTTTATACGGCCGTATACGACTGGTAAAAAATATTTTTACCGATCGTATACTATGTATACGATGATTGTATACGGGTCGTATATTGTTATACGGCCCGTATACTATGGGTAAAAAATGGTAAAAATTGGTTTATTCTCTTTAATCTATTAGCACGATCCTTGTCTTGGGAACCTGATTCTGATTTAAACAATGAAATTTGTGGATCAAAAAAAATAACTGAAAATAACTCGCCATTCTCTTGCACCTGTATACGTTGATTGTGGATTTAACTTGCAAAAATTGGGTCCGTCACATGATAGAAGATACATATCGTCCGTTAAAGTTAAGCTTCCTGATGCAATTTGTTGGAATTTGTGGATTTCGGTTGGATCAGATCTCGGAAGTACTGAACAACAAAAATAACAGCTTTGGTTTCATCAACCAGTTTTTTTTACAAATCATCTGTTTCCTGAATCTGAATCTGAAAGTTAACTAGACCCCTCAAGTTGTCATTCATAACAACTAAGCGTCTGGAGAAGAGTATGTTGATATAGGAGAGTTGATGCAATTTTACAAGCATCACCGGTTTCTACAGCACAAGTTCATCACCGGTTTCTACAGCACAAGTTCATCACCGGTTTCTACAACACAAGCACATACACAATATGTTGGAAGAACCCGACACGTTGTTGATACTATTCTTCATAGCCATATTCCCACTCACAAGTTGTTGATACTGAGCTTCCTGATACATATCGTTCGTAAGAAACTTTTCGTGCACTGAACCTTCAGTTGTGTACTCTTCAATCTTCTTGAGTATTTTTTTAACTTTATGCTTGCATCCACCATAGTGAATATTAACTTTGAGTGAAAGAGTTTGGAAACCGGACGGTAAAAACGATGTAACTGTTGGAATTTGTGGATTTCGGTTGGTTAAGAAACTTAACAAGAGAAGCAACTAAAAAAATACAATTGATTTCTCTTCATGTTACGAAGAATGTTCTAGAAATTGAAGGAAAAGGAAAAGATTTGTTGAAATCAAATTCAACAGAGATAACTTAATACAACCGGTCAAATCACACACTATATAAAGATTACAGAGGTTTTTACCATATGTATACGAGCCGTATACGGTTTATACGGCTGTATACTCTCGGTAAAATTTTTTTTACCGATCGTATACAATGTATACGAACGATGTATACGGGTCGTATATTGTTATACGGCCCGTATACTATGGGTAAAAATGGTAAAAATTGGTTTATTCTCTTTAATCTATTAGAACGATCCTTGTTTTGAGAACCTGATTCTGATTTAAACAATGGAATTTGTGAATCAACAGAAATAACTGAAAATAACTCGCCATTCTCTTGCACCTCTGTCCGTCACATGATAGAAGACGTGTCGGGTTCTGCTATAAGAGTATAAGGATTTTGTTGGTTTGTTTCCAAGTAGGGTTTAGAATGTTTGAAGTATTCTTGGTTCAATACCAACTCTTCTGAAAGACAAGAATACAACGTTCATGTATCACAAGGAATGACCGATCTAAGGCAGAGAACCTGATTTAGATACACAAATTCATCACCGGTTTCTACAGCACAAGCACATACACAATGAAGTGAGATTCTTCAAGTTTGCACATTTTGAGAAAATACTAATGTGTTTGTCAGCTTCGTCAACACACAAAGTGACAGCTAAGCGTCTGGAGAAGAGTATGTTGATATAGGAGAGTTGAACCCGACACGTCTTCTGTGATGATTCGAAACATTCCGAATAACTAGCAGAACCCGATCCACTTACATTCGAATAACGCTGAGAATCGACAACGCTTATGGCCAGATTCTTTCCTTCAATCTTGGCAAAATCAATGTCTGCTTGTTTTATTATCACGAAAGTACTGAACAACCGAGATAGGCACAATAACAACAACTTTCCATGATTTGGAGACTGATCGGAATCGAATCAGTGATTTTACTGGAAGCCGTTTGATTATTTCTTGTTTTATTATCACGAAAGTACTGAACAACCGAGATAGGCACAATAATAACAATAGCTTTCCATGATTTGGAGACTGATCGGAATCGAATCAGTGATTTTACTGGAAGCCGTTTGATTATTTCTTGTTTTATTATCACGAAAGTACTGAACAACCGAGATAGGCACAATAACAACAATAGCTTTCCATGATTTGGAGACTGATCGGAATCGAATCAGTGATTTTACTGGAAGCCGTTTGATTATTTCCTCTTGGATCTCGAAAGGCACGTTGTCTGACATCTTGATTTTGATTACCAACTCACCATATCAATTTCTAGGTAGTTAACAACGCTAATTAGAAAAAAAAACGTGATTCATATACACAACGGTCTCTTTGCTTCGTCCACTAGAACTATTTGTGTATGCATTCTTTTGGTAGTTAACAACGCTAATTAGAAAAAAAATCTATAAAATTAATCATATCGATTGCCACAACAGGATGGATGTGACACACACAGATAGATAAGCTGCCACAGTTGTCAAGACTGTTTGTCGGGTTTTCAATACTCACACAGGGTGATAAACAACGCTGATACGAACACATGTGTTTCGAAATAGGCTTTGTTCTTGGTTTAATGAAGTTACACGTAACATCTACTTATATTCAAATTTAAACAATGCCCGCCTCAACTGAGATAACGGACATCCATCAAGCTCAAAAAGAAAACTTGTGTTTCCCATAGTCACAAAAGATTGCGGTTTGTATTTCGCATAGCCACCGTTTCCGTAGTAAAAAACGGTTGCGATTTGTATTTCGCTTAGCCACCGTTTCCGTAGTAAAAAACGGTTGGGTTTGGACATTCAATCTTCAATACTTCATTAAAATACCACTAGTAGAAGAACCCGACACGTCTTCATGTTACGGAGAATGTTCTAGGAATTGAAGGAAAAGGAAAAGATTTGTTGAAATCGAATTTGACAACTATGACAGCTTATTAAAAGTAGCAATCACCTCCAATCATTTCCTGGTCAAATCACACACTATAAAGTTTAAAGTTATCGTGTGTTGTAGTTTGGAAAGATGACCGAATAGAGATCTGAATAACAAACTGTGGAGAACTTGTTTGTGTCGGGTTCTTCTGCTAGTTACTTGATCAACAGACTGATCGGTAACGTTACTCTACTTGTGCTCCGATTTAAGCGGCGTGTTCCGATCAACGTTGTTTAAAGATGATGAAGAGTTTAGAAACCCTAGAATGATGGTGTTTTTACGGGAAAAAACGTGATAATTGAAAAACATCAATCGATACGGCCCGTATACAGTTATACGGCCCGTATACATTTGGTAAACATAAAAACCTCAGAAATAAATCCATTGAGCCGTATACTTTTTATAAATCGTATACACTTGTATACGGCTCGTATAACTATGTACGGGCCGTATATAATAAAATAAAAAAAAACATTCTCTGCGCATTTTCCTATTCAAAAACATTCTATACAGGCCGTATATTTTGTATACGGCCCGTATACACTAGGGATGTGAAAATAAGATCTAGGGGGTGTGGGAATAAAGGGAGCCTATAAATAAACTAGTTGGATTTCCTGCGCTTTCTGGTGTGCTTTAGGTCAGTATAGCAATTGACATGTGTTTTACATCGATTGAAAACCATAAAAACAAACACATGTACATGTATCAATGTTGTTTGGTTGATATTGGTTTGATTTGTTACAATACCGGTATGGTACCTACACCCGATATTACTTATAATACTAAAAATAATTTATTACGAATACAACTCTGTGTTCAACGAATTTATACCGTCACGTTGAGAAAAAGCATAAAAACGAATACGACACTAATACCGATGTTGACCCCAGTGTTGCGAACCTGAGGGTCGTGAAACCGTACTAAGTAGTACACAAACAACGACCAACACCATGAAAAATCGTAAAACAAAAACACGAATTCATATTGCCACGTGACGTAAAACGCAGATAACTCACTACAAAACAAAATAAATAAATAAAACAAAAAATCACTTAAAGACAAGAATTATAAAAGACAAAGAAACACTATTCGTTCTTCAACATTTGTTATATATATAAATATAAATATAAATATAAATAAATAAATAAGTTAAATAATTAACATTTATTGTGTTAGTCATAAAATTTTGTTTGTTTTTTATACTAACTAATTTATGTAATAGTTTTACATTAAAAATCTTTTTATTGCATGTTAAATCTCAATGACAATAACTAGTTAGGATATAATTTATGGGGTATATGTTGTGTAATAATTCATGTGTTGATTGTAACATTGTGTAATTATATGCAAATGTTGTGTAATGATACAACGCTAATATACAACAAAGAACTGTAAGAGTGCTTTGTTGTCTCGTGTGATGATGGTGCATAATTATACAAATGGATATACTTTCACCTAAAATTCATGTGTGTGTATATATATAGAGGGGGTGGGGGGTGGGTTATACACATCTATATGTATATATATATGAAAACATGTTTAGACAATAAACTTTGAACCATGAGTTTCTTGCTAAAACCTCTATTTGGCATTTTTCTTTTGTTTCACAACAGTATTATTATCAAAGCCAACACCCTACCTTCAAGCAAACCCTTTGAACCATACAGAATTACCATCAATAATAACAATGTTCCAAAGGTTGTGGTGGGATGTGATGATATTGGAGGTGACATACTTACACCAGGGAACTCTATTTCTTGGAAATTCCGTATGACTTGGTATGATACAAATCAATATAATTGTCGATTCTATTGGCTCGACGAGAAAACCCTTCAACTTCGCAACTACAACACATTCTCTGTTTTTGATAAGAGTTTCATGAAGGATGAGTTGTGTGGCTATAATGCATTTGCCATGAGTAGATGTTATTGGTATATCACACAGGATGATTTTTACTTTGCCAATGATAGTTATCCTTGGAAAGATTGGCAAATGATGCATGGATGGAACAAAATATGATAGTTTTTTAGCTATCATTTTGTGTTTTTCATTGTAATAGAAATTAGTCAATCAGTTATAATGATCATTAAGTTCTATCAAGCTTCATTTTTATGATTACATTAGTTCTAAAAATCAGTAATAATTTATATATCACTAATAATTATCGTAACTTGCTAATTAGATGGTTTATTAGAAACCTAGTAAAACTTTTATTTTAGTTTGTATACCATAAAATCACATTATTTTAATGTGCATTTCACATCTTGATTTAAAAGAAGTTTAATTTCAATCATACAACTTAATAAAAAAGTTAATATTGAATTAATTAATTCAAATAACTGCAATTTATGACCCAATCCTAAAATTTTTCTTATTTTATTTAGTGGGTAATGCTAACCGTACGCCTCATTCCATTTATTTTAATGAATCTTCCACGAGTTTTACGTTAATACAATTCAAACCTTTTTGTTTGTTTTTTTCTATACTCTTTTGTCATTTTGTTATCTATTATTACTATTTAAGAAATCTTCTTAATTTTTTTTAAATATTTTTTTATTAAAATTTTAAATATTTTTTATTAAAATTTTAAATATTTTTATCAAATTTTTAAATAACTCTTTTTCTTATTTATAAAACATTTTTTATTCTAAAAAAATGTTATACTTTTTAAAATTAAAAACAAGTTTTAGAGAAAGCTTTTAACATTTCTAAAGCATTTTTCATATCGTTTGACTTGTTGATAAATAAAAATGGTTAATTAATTGGTTTGATCAACTAGTCAGAGCCTTAAAATCTTGAATTTGAAGACTTTGCAAGCCCATAGAGAAAATCTCGCTTTTCAAAATGCTGGAAGTTCACATGTGGTTATTTCCCTAAGTACCGACTGGGCGTGACCATTGTGGGTGCGGGTGTGAATACTTGTGGGCCAGTAAAATCCTTTATCGTACACCTTTCATGCGGTGCTGGCTATTCAGTGGTGTCTACCACATGGTCCTTCGTGGCAATGGCGAAGAATTTGTCTTGCTTCCCGACCATGGACGCGTCGTCGAATGAGTTGATAGGCACAATTCTGAAAAGATATGGATCTTCCCAAAAATAGTTTTTTACATCAGCAACAAATTTGTTTCGCTGATGAAAAGTCAACACTTTGACAATAGTGTCACTAGCTAAGTAGTTAGCATAGTTGGGTACCAAGGTTCTTGTCGATATTCTACCATTTCTAAGGATTATGTGAGGAATTTCTCATTGATGAGATCTTCTCGAGTTCCTTCCAGAGCAGGGTCTTCAAGACGAGACAGGTGGTCAACAGCTGTGTTTTCTGCTCCTCTTTTGTCTTTTATTTCTTTGTCAAATTCTTGAAGAAGAAGAATCCATCGTATGAGACGTGGTTTTGGGTCTTGTTTTTTAAAAAGCTATCGAATAGCAGCGTGGTCGATATAAACCATAGTTTTGGAGGCACGAGATAGAAACGAAATTTATCAAATGAAAATACTACAACTAGCAATTCTTTTTCATTGGTTGTGTAATTTTCTTGAGCATCGTTAAAAGTTTTACTAGCGTAATATATGGGGTGAAAATGGTTTTCTTTTCTTTGTCCTAAGATTGCTCCGACTGCAAAATCGCTCGCATCGCACATGATTTTAAATGGTAGCTTCCAGTCGGGCGCGATCAGGATTGGTGCTTTGACAAGCATATCTTTAAGGGCAAGAAATGATGTTGTGCAATCCTCGTCAAAGATGAATGGGGCATCTTTTTCGAGTAGCTTGGTTAGAGGTAGAGATATTTTAGAAAAGTCTTTGATAAATCGCCTATAGAATCCGGCAAGTCCTAGGAAACTTCGAATGGCTCGAACGGATGATGGAGGAGGTAGTCGGGAAATAATATCGATTTTTGCGCGGTCGACTTACATTCCTGCGTTTGAAATTTTGTGACGAAGTACTATTACTTTCATGACCATGAAATGGCACTTTTCCCAATTAAGGGCGAGGTTAGTCTCTTCACATCTAGACAACATTCGCTCAATGTTATCGAGGCATTGGTCAAATGAATCGCCAAAAATAGCAAAATCATCCATGAAAACTTCCATGGTTTTTCTATCATGTCATGAAAAATGGCTACCATGCATACCATGCATCGTTGGAACGTTGCTAGTGCATTGCATAGACCAAATGGCATGCGTCGATATGCAAAGGTTCCATAGGGACAAGTAAAAGTAATTTTCTCTTGATCCTCTAGGGCAATGGGAATTTGAAAGTACCCCAAGAATCCATCGAGAAAACAATAAAATTTATGACCGGATAATCGCTCTAGCATTTGATCAATGAAGGGTAAAGGAAAATAGTGTTTTCTTGTGGCTTCATTAAGTTTTCTAAAGTCTATACAAACTCTCCATCCGGTGACGGTTCTTGTCGGTATGGGCTCGTTTTTTCGTTGGTTACAACCGTCATTCCACCTTTTTTCGGCACGACTTGGATGGGACTTACACACGAACTATCGGAGATAGGGTAGATAAGAACGACGTCTAAGAGTTTCATTACTTCTTTTTTTTACTACTTCTTGGACATTGGGATTAACGCGTCTTTGTGGTTGGATTACCGCTTTGTAGTCATCTTCCATTAAAAATTTATATGTGCACATGGAAGGATTTATTCCTTTGATGTCCATTAATTTCCATGCAATCGCCATTTTATGTCTTTTAAGTAGATTTAATAATTCTTTTTTATCGTGAGAATTGAGATACGAAGAAATGATGACGAGAAGTTTACCTTTATTATCTAAGAAAGCGTATTCTAAGCCTTTTGGAAGTTCTTTGAGTTATAAAGAAAGTGGATCTTCAATAGATGGCTTAGTTTTTGGTTCGTCATCATGGTCGATGGACGAAACGCTTTGGTTGGTAGCTACTTCCTCTTCAACGAATTGGTCATTTGATTCTTTCGTATCGGGTGGTTCAACCTCATCTTCCAACAAGGGGTCGCCATTGCCGATTGGATACTTCATTGCATTATTTAAATTAAAAATTCGTTTGTCGGCCCCAAGTTTTGTGGGAAGATCTTGATTTTTTTTTGTTTGATCAAAGCTTGATGTGTAACACCCCGTGTTTTCAAATGTCAAAGTCAAAGTCAAAGCCAACTTGACTTCTTTGACTGCTAGTGTTCTTTTATTTTTGTATTATGTGGAGTAAGTGTTGTATAAATGAAATGATCGAATGTTTAATCAATGCGACCGAATTACGACTGTGAATAGTAGGAAGTAACAATGCGATAAAGTTAATCAATCAATAATCAAGCTAATCGATTAATCAATCAAACTCGAGACCCGAATTATGCGAATTGTGGTATTGCTATACGTGTGTATGTGCCTTATGTGTTACTTGTGCGTGTTTATTTATATGTTTGGTGTGGTATTCAAGCGAATCAATCGAAAACCAAATCGAAACTCGAAAAGCAATCGAACTCAATCGAAACCGACATCGAAACACGACTTATAGAAGATTGTATGTTAGATATAGTGGTTGGGATTAAAAGTAATTTGACTAGGAACTCTATCGTATTCGTACCATCGTCCATCGAACTCGAAACATTGAAAATCGTCACGAAATACTCAAAGTGTGTCGCGGATCGAACAGGAGGCACCCTGATCGAACAGGCCAGCCGATCGGCTAGCATCTTGCCAGCCGATCGAGCAGCCCACCCGATCGGAGCTCCTGGCCGATCGGCTGCCACTTTCCCCTTTTGGAAGCCTATAAATAGGGCTGTCCTTGTCTTCATTTCCACTTTTGGAAAGTTCCGACCGGCCAGCTCCTATTCTTCACTTTTTCTCAGATTTCTCTCAACTCCGGTAAGTTTTCACTCTAATTCTTGTACGTTTTTGATCATTACTTGATTCTACACCTTTCTATCTTTCAAATCTTGGATTCTAACCGAGAAATCACCAAGATCTAAGGGTTCTTGGGTGATGTCATCATAGTGTTCTTCAAGAACACCAAACTTTGACCTCATTCAACCGCCGATACCTATATGGAAGTGGGAGAGTATAGCTATGGATTTCATAACAAAACTTCCGCCCACGCCATCAGGTCACGACAGTATTTGGGTCATAGTCGATCGTCTAACGAAATCAGCCCACTTCTTGCCGATACGAGAAGACTACAAGGTGGAACGACTAGCCCAAATCTACACCGACGAGATCATTCGTAATCATGGTACGCCTCGTGACATCATTTCAGATCGTGACGCTCGGTTCACTTCGCGATTGTAGGAAACGTTTCAAGCGGCCCTTGGTACGTCGCTTAACCTGAGTACTGCATTCCATCCTCAAACCGACCGACAGACTGAAAGAACGATCCGTACTCTTGAAGACATGCTCCGAGCGTGTGTCATAGATTTTGGTGGAAGTTGGAACAAGCACATGCCATTGGTGGAATTCTCGTACAATAACAGCTATCATGCCAGCATTTAAATGGCACCTTTCGAGGCTTTGTATGGTAGAAGATGTCGATCGCCTATTGTGTGGCACGAGATCGGTCACTCGCAACTAACCGGTCCCGAGATTCTACAAGAAACGACTGACAAAATCCACCAAATTCGAGACAATTTGGTAAAAGCTCAGAACAGACAGAAAAGTTACGCCGATAAAAGACGCAAGCCCCTTGAATTTGAAGTTGGTGACTACGTACTCCTAAAGGTATCACCTTGGAAGGGTGTAGTCCGATTCGGCAAGAAAGGGAAACTCGCGCCTCGATATGTTGGACCTTTTAGGATTCTGGAAAGGATCGGAAAAGTAGCCTACAGACTCGAATTACCGGAGGAACTCAGTAACGTCCACCCGACTTTCCACGTCTCTAACCTCCGAAAATGCCTTGCTGATCATGATCTAATCGTACCGCTCGACGATCTTCAGGTCAACGAAACGTTACACTTCGTGGAAAAGCCTGTCGAAATCATGGATCGCCAAACCAAGCAACTCAGGCGCTCTCGCATCCCGATCGTGAAGGTCCGATGGGAAGGCAAACGAGGCGCTGAGTTCACTTGGGAACTCGAAAGCGACATGAAGGCCAAGTACCCGCAGTTGTTTAAATAAATAGATCTGAAGCATCAAATTGGTAAATCACGGTGTTGTGTAGCCTTCGAGCCTAATTTCGGGACGGAATTCCCTAAACAAGGGGAGGCTGTAACACCCCGTGTTTTCAAATGTCAAAGTCAAAGTCAAAGCCAACTTGAATTCTTTGACTGCTAGTGTTCTTTTATTTTTGTATTATGTGGAGTAAGTGTTGTATAAATGAAATGATCGAATGTTTAATCAATGCGACCGAATTACGACTGTGAATAGTAGGAAGTAACAATGCGATAAAGTTAATCAATCAAGCTAATCGATCAATCAATCAAACTCGAGTCCCGAATTATGCGAATTGTGGTATTGCTATACGTGTGTGTGCCTTATGTGTTACTTGTGCATGTTTATTTATATGTTTGGTGTGGTATTCAAGCGAATCAATCGAAAACCAAATCGAAACTCGAAAAGCAATCGAACTCAATCGAAACCGACATCGAAACACGACTTATAGAAGATTGTATGTTAGATATAGTGGTTGGGATTAAAATAATTTGACTAGGAACTCTATCGTATTCGTACCATCGTCCATCGAACTCGAAACATTGAAAATCGTCACGAAATACTCAAAGTGTGTCGCGGATCGAACAGGAGGCACCCTGATCGAACAGGCCAGCCGATCGGCTAGCATCTTGCCAGCCGATCGAGCAGCCCACCTGATCGGAGCTCCTGGCCGATCGGCTGCCACTTTCCCCTTTTGGAAGCCTATAAATAGGGCTGTCCTTGTCTTCATTTCCACTTTTGGAAAGTTCCGACCGGCCAGCTCCTATTCTTCACTTTTTCTCAGATTTCTCTCAACTCCGGTAAGTTTTCACTCTAATTCTTGTACGTTTTTGATCATTACTTGATTCTACACCTATCGATCTTTCAAATTCTGGATTCTAACCGAGAAATCACCAAGATCTAAGGGTTCTTGGGTGACGTCATCATAGTGTTCTTCAAGAACACCAAACTTTGACCTCATTCAACCATGAATAACTTAGATCTAACCGATTTCCACACAAACAAGTTAAAATCTATCAAAGATCTAAACATCCACAAGTTGTGAAGGATTGAAAGAAGGAATCCCAACTTTCTTTCAACTCTTTTACACTCAATGCCTTCATACTGGTAGAAACGGAGCCTGAGCCAACCCACCGATCATTCCAATGGTTGGATGGTTCAAGATTCGGGTTCTATCTACGAGGTTCGCCGACAATGGGTTAAACTCTAAGCCGACGTTCCGAACCGCTCAACGGACGGATTTGGGTGATTCCTGTCCGAGCCGGAGAGACAAGTAAGAACGAAGGTATCATAGTTCAACACGTTATCAAACTACCTCGATATAATGACAAATAATCAGGCAGCCAAGTGTTAGACGAAAGGCCGACCAGGTCAGACTTGCTGGCCGAACGGCTAGGCTGTTCGAACAGCCCAGCCGATCGGACATGCCAGCCGATCGACCGGTCCAGCCGATCGGCTAGCACATGGTCCCACACTTTTAAAATTTCAGGAAGCATAGTGTTGAGGAAGATATGTTCGATCAAACTGCGTTTGGTGAACATTACTCTTCGGATCATGAAATACTATACTTCAACACTTGATCGTTTTCCAACTCGTTCGTAGTAGGGAATGCCAGCCGATCGAACAGACTGTTCGATCGAGTGACATTCAGTTGAGGACTGATTCTGAAGCTCCTAGCCGATCGAGTGAGCTAGCCGATCGAGCGAACCGCTCGATCGATCGACTTGAAAGGTAGGAACACTTCAGTGTTCTCAAATGCTGCAACGAAAACTTCAAAAGTTCAAATCCTCAAACACAAACACACCAGAGGAAGAAACAATCCACTCGAATGGCCAAGCCGATCGAGCCTACCGGCCGATCGAACAGGACTGTCCAACCGGACATACCAGCCGACCGAACAGCCCGTTCGATCGAACCTGCCGTTCGATCGACCAGTCCATTCGATCCGTTCACACTTGTTTACTTTTCCGCGTTACTTATCGTTATGCTATCGAACTATTCAGGCTAACCTTACTCTCAGCGCTCCCTTCAATCCATAATCAATCACTGTGAGTATACTCGATCCCTTTTTGCTTTTAGCACTTTTGGGTGTTACATACGTTACCTATCAAATCACAACCAAACACAAACTATTCGAACGCTAACCATTTGCATGTGCTACTTGACTAAATGAATGCTGTTTATTATGTTTACACGTGGAGTGCTATCTACCTGCCTTAGCAACATAGTACTATAGTTTGGACTCAGCACCCGTTCACACGGGGGTTGTTAAGGACAATTACTTGCATGGACTACGGTGGTAGTCATGTATTGCGAATCGTCTCAGACGGTCAACCCACAGTCGTTGGTACCGATGATCTCATGTCGATAATTAACATGCTTCGTTTTCCTCTGTGTACGTGCCTGGTTATGCGTGAACTATTCGAACTCTATATATGCTATTATCAAACTTGTGTGCTCACCTTTACATTTTATGTATTGACTTTATTTTAACGTATGTGACAGGTGCTTAAGTTGCTAGGATGCTTAGGCGCGTGGTGATGAAATCGAGACTAGGGAGTCTAGAAATAATAAACAATTGTCTGTAATAATAATTAAATCTGAGTTGTCGGAACGGAATTATTTGCCTAGTTGCTTTTTATGATAACTTGTTTATTTATTTAGGATACGGTATGGGACGTATCATTTAACTGAATTTGTAATAATAGTTGTTGTGGAAACTTCTGGACAATCTGTTTCGCTCAGTGCCGCGCCCCGATGATTCCGCCATCGGTTGGGGTGTGACATGATGGGTTTTAAGAAAAGGTTGTCCCAACACAAGCGGAGCATCATCTAAGATGACAAAGTCAGTTGGTACAATTATTTGATTTGTTTGAATGAGAACGTCCTCAACCACTCCCGTAGCCCTTTCATTTTTTTTCGATTAGCCAAAAAGATCGGAATTTTCATTGGAAGAAAATCACCAATACCTATTCTTTCAAAAATGTAGCTTGACATTATATTAACACAAAGATCTTTATCTATTGAAATGTTACTAATATAAATGTTTTGAATAAAACATATTACCGGCTTTATGTTCGACTCATTTTTATCATCTTGTATTACAGAAGTTTGATCTTTAGTTAATTTAATACTTGCAATTTCTTTAATGTTAGGACTAGTGGTTAACTCTTTTAAAAACTTAGCATGAGATGGAACCAAACTATGATTTTCAAAAGAAGTTTTGTGGGAAGATCTTGATTTTTTTTTGTTTGATCAAAGCTTGATGGGTTTTAAGAAAAGGTTGTCCCAACACAAGCGGAGCTTATCTAAGATGACAAAGTCAGTTGGTACAATCATTTGATTTGTTTGAATGAGAACGTCCTCAACCACTCCCATAGCCCTTTCATTTTTTTCGATTAGCCAAAAAGATCGGAATTTTAATTGGAAGAAAATCACCAATACCTATTCTTTCAAAAATGTAGCTTGGCATTATATTAACACAAAGATCTTTATCTATTGAAATGTTACTAATATAAATGTTTTGAATAAAACATATTACCGACTTTATGTTCGACTCATTTTGGTCATCTTGTATTATAGAAGTTTGATCTTTAGTTAATTTAATACTTGCAATTTCTTTAATGTCAGGACTAGTGGTTAACTCTTTTAAAAACTTAGCATGAGATGGAACCAAACTATGATTTTCAAAAGAAGGTTGTAAGATGTGTATTTGTTGGAGGTCTTTTTGTTCCTTTTCGAAATTTACCTTTGAGAACTTACCTTCCGAATGGCTTGGTTCGGGTTTTTCATCATGTGTTAAATTTTCTTGGAGTGGTTCTTCCTTTGTTGGCTCTTGATGTTTCACCTCTTCTATTATTACCTCTTTTGTACAAATGGTTTCTTCTCGTGCACGGAATTGTTTGATCTAGAATTCTAAGTTCTTGAGACTTTGTATGAGGCTTTCGGCTTCTGGAACTATTCTAGGTGGTGTCTTGTACATTTCAAAGCTTGATTTTGGAAGCTCAAACCTTGGTTCATCATATGTTGTGTATGAGGTTGATGGTTGAAACTTGAAAGATGTAACAATTTTGTACTGAGTGAGATTCACCGCAAATGGTACAATATGGCTACTCATAATCATCATAACCATAGTAATCATAATCTCCCATGTAATAATCCATTGTTTGGATAGTACTTAGAAGATTACGACTTCCGGGAATTAATTTTTTTATGTGAATACAGAAGGTTTACACGACCCCGTGCTCAGTGAACATGGCCCCGTGTCGAATGAAACACGGCCCCGTGTCGAATGAAACACGGCCCGTGTGAGCCTTGTTTTTAGCAGAAATTTTTTTAGTTACTGTAAATAAGACACGACCCTGTGTTAATGCAGCACGGCCCCGTGTTAAGCTACTGTAGAAAAAACGAAAAGAAATTTGAGTAGAAAAACTAAAGAAAATGATTAGGCTGTTGATTTTAAGCTTTCTTAAAATCCTTGTGTCCCCGACAACGGTGCCAAAAACTTGACGCAATAGGAGCGTGTAATGATTTTTTCGATGTATTTTTAAGCACTTTTTATTCTTTATCAAACTTTATATTTATAAAACACGATATGAAACTATCTCTGTCTACAACACGTTAGGACAAGTGCACCCATCGTTGGCGTAGTATAGTGATGGTAAGATACCGAGGTCGTCCAAGGACATAAGAGCTTTTAATACCGGTTTATCGTCAAAGTCTAATCGACCCAAATTTTGAGAAAATGTTTAACCATGTAAAATAAAGAAATAAAGTAAAATAAATAAAAGAAACAAATAACAAGACAGAATCACTTGGTTCTGACTAATCTTTTAAGTATCCTTTGATGATTTCCGCACTTTGGGTTTTTTAAGAGATTATTTTAGTTATAGTGGCATGTTCCTCTTTTGGAGGCAACGCTACCCTCAGCCATATTGGTCTGAGTCAGCAGGGATATAGTCCCGCAAGGCTGGATTATTGAAAGATAATTAAATAAGTTATTAATGCAAAATGTGGCATGTACTTCTTTTGGAGGCAACGCTACCCTCGACCATATTGGTCTGACTCAGCAGGGATACAGTCCCGCAAGGCCAATAGTTTTAGTAGTAGTTTATTTATAAAGGATTACAAGCCGTTCTTACTTCCCCCGATTTGATGCTATCTGCCTCAAGGGAAGTCCTAATAAGCTTGAATTAAGTCCTCGCAGGATCTATACACTGAACGAGGCAATAACTTTACCCAAACCATCCTTCTAACCTCTTCCAGGCAGTTAACGTGCTTTATATAGACCGTAAAGACACGAATGGGTGAATCAACGAAAATGAAGAATGATAGAGTAAAAATTCACTTTCAATATAAAAAACTAGTTATTAAAGTCATTAATACATACCCAATTAAAAAGTGACCAAAGGTTGGAAATCAAAATTAATACATAAAAGATTTCGTCTTCACCAAGTGATGTAAGAGATTAGCCTAGCATGACCATAGTTTGACAAAAGCTCTTACTATCGATCTTGGATCCTGAGACTACTCTGTATTCATTTAATTCTCTTGTCAACTCTTCTGCACACATGCCCCGTGTGTCAACAGCAAAGCCCCCTGGCCTTTGTACTTGCTGTACGAACCCAGATTTGCAAATCTGAGAGTTGACCACGGCCCATGCTTAGGAGACACGACGCCGTGTCCCTTGTCGTCTTCTGTTTGTCTTTATCTTTCAAAGAATCTTGAGTGGGGCACGGACCCATGCTTGGTAGGCATGGTCCCGTGTTGGCTTCTAGTTTGTTGCTTTTATTCTTGGGGTGAAACTTGGAGGGTCGTTATAGTGTGTCAACTTTCTTCCTTCGTATTTATGCTGTTTTTTGTCGTTAATTTGTTCCTTTTGTCAATTTAAGCTCTTTTAATCCTGAAAATCAAAAGTAAAGAAACACACTTTTTCCAACATTGGTACCGAAAAAAGTTGTTTTTAAAACGTATTTGATACAATTTATATGTTTTGGCGCATATCACTACATACACAGTGGCATCTCACTACTACCTCAACCATATGGACGGTGTAGCTGCATACGCTGAAATTTCTTTCTGGCAAGCCCAGCTTTCATTACCACCCAGTTTGTAGCAACAGAAGAAAATGTTATATCCCAAGGAAATGATTACATGCTCCGTACGAAACTCGCCTGACCCCTGCTCTCACCCACCTAACCACTCTCCTCCCTCCACGTGTCCAAATACTCTCTGTTATGCTTAATATACGCCTCATTTCCCCCAACGTCAAAATTCTCCATCTCACTCAGTAAAAACAACTCTCCGTCAATCGGCTCCACTGAAGACGACGGCGTTTCGTTGAGTAAGTTTGCTTCATCCTCAAGTGCTTTGTGTTAACTGTAGTTGATTACATTCTCTTTTTGTTTTGCTACTGGTAAAGATGACGAATCGTTTGAATGCGCATTTTGAGGAATCGGATAGAGTATCTGTAGCTGTTAGAAGAGTTTCTATAAATTAATTTACCAATTGACGACGGGCCAATGGGAAGCCCCATTTACCCGCTTTGGGCTATCATCATGCAGGCCAATAGGAAAAGCCCAACAAGAGTTTACCTTGCCCACTAAGGTTACCGTTATGAGCGGGAAAAAGGACCAGAGAAGACAGGCAACATTTAATGCTTGATTAGCAGAGGATCTCTTGCTGGAAATGTACCTCTTCGCCGGAAACATTAAATGAGACTATGATCTCACCGTTGGGGGTCAGACACGTGTCTGAGCCCCCTGAAGACCATCAGAACCCATTGGATTATCTCATAAAAATATCTCACGTGAAGGTTAAGGCTTGGTGGTTATATAAGGGTGAAAAAGGATGATCACAGACACAACCCAGGTATCTCATTTACTACCCTAGCATTTACTACTCTCACATAAAATTCCGACCATCATTCCCACATATTTATCACAAGTATCACATTTATTAGATTCACACCTTAGAGGAAGCATCCCGGTGATCATACTCATCGGGGTAAGCTCCTCAACTCTTCCGGCAAGTTTACTTATTCTCACGCCAGAGCTTGGTCACGGATCCCCCCTCTGGGGCCCTCCGTGGCGAGGCTAACAGTTTGTTCTTTTGCAGTAGCGAAGGTAAAGACTCTTGACGTCAACGAAGATCCATTTAACGTCATCCGAGATTTGGGTATTCGACATTGGCGCTATCCATGGGACGTCAGCCTGTCCGGTGTTCCCACATCAAACTCCGACGTTAAGAGTAGCTTATCTCACCAACAGCAACATGGCAACCCCACCCAACTCACGTATCATCCAGACGGCACAGAATGATCTGGATAGGATCATAGTAGAAGACATAACTCATGAAGAAGGAAACGAGAACCAGGTGGAAAACCCGAAAAGAATGGAGCACATTACTCCAGATTTTGTGGCCATGCACAGAGAAAAGTTGACAAAATGTCTCGAAGATTTAGAGAGAGAAGAAAAGCTGAACAGCCTTAGGGCTAGACTGTCCTTTGACACACCCTCTAACCAAGAAGGGCCAGACCTCCAAAAGAAAGGCAACAGTGGTGACCCACTGGAAACATTCATGACTGCCCTTAGGCAAATGTCTTCAGAAGAAAGGGAAGACCTCATCACAGGAAAGAAGTCAAAGGAAAAGGGAAAGGAAAAGGATAACCAAAACGATGATAGCCTGGATCAACCCTATATGCCACGGGACTTAGCTGAGGTCTCAAAGTTCACACGGAGGATTGCAGAAGCACCGATGCCACCCAAGACAAAGCTACCCCCAAACTTTGACCGCTATGACGGGACAAGAGACCCTGAAGATCACCTCCATGCCTTCAGGGGAGCGGGGCAGCTTGGGCGATGGCCCATGCCTGTATGGTGCCACATGTTTGTACAAACTCTAACGGAGGGAGCCAGGCTCTGGTTTGACAGCCTCCCTCTAGGGGGAATCGACAGTTATGAAGAGCTAAGCGAGAAGTTCCTCAGGAACTTTGGTCAGCAGAGAAAAGTGGTCAAGAATCCAAACGAGATTCTACACATAAGGAAGAGGGACAATGAGCGAATAGACCAATATATGGAGAGGTTTGTCAAAGAGAGCATGAACATCAAAGATGTCCCGGAGGTCATGAAGATCAGCAATTTCATAAACGGGCTAAAGCATGCACAGTTGTGTGAGAAACTGGGGGAGGAATTCCCTCACTCGTTTGATAACCTCATGGACAGGGTCAGAGCCTTTGTCAGAGGAAAAGACACAGTCAGCAAAGCCAAGGAGATGGACATCACACCTCGAAGAGTTACCCCAGCTGCAAAGCCTCCCGACAAAGGTACACCCTACTCCAGAAAACCCACTTTTGATAGAATGTTGCATGACAGAACAAGGCCTTCATACTCCCCATATAGACCCCGGGGGAGAGGTCCCCCTCTTTACTCTGATAATTTCACCCCTCTCACCAAAGCCCCTAGCGAGATACTGGCCACTGAGAGGGTAAAGAACTCCTTCCCAAGGCCACCACCCATAAAACCCGGGCCAAAGGCACAACCAAGCGAGTATTGTGACTTCCACAAAGGCTTTGGGCATAAAATTGATGACTGCATGTACCTAAAGAGAGAGATAGAGGCTGCAGTGAAAACAGGAAGGCTGGCCCACTTGGTCAAGGAAATCAAGGAGGGAGGAGGGGATCGCAGGGGAAGAGATGCAAGGGAGCCTGGGAGGGCAGATGTGGATATGATTAGAAGGAGGAATGAATTCGATACCACCCGGAGTGTAAAGGCCAGGATCCTGGGCTCCCCGAACTACATGAAAGCTCCCATCCTCATGCCACACTTGGAGGAAAATGAAGTACAACGACTCCCCCTTAACATCTTGGCCATAATAGCTGGCCACAAGGTATCCCGAATACATGTGGACGGAGGGTCTGGCGTCGAGGTAATATATGAGCATTGTTTCCTCAGATTTGACAGAGATGTAAGGGATCAGCTTGAAGAAGACTCCATCCCATTAGTGGGATTCAACAACAGTGTATCTCATCCCCTGGAAAAAATCAGGCTCCCATTCACAGTTGGGGTGGGGGATCGGGTTCGAACAATAAACCCGACCTTCACAGTGGTCCGGGCACCCTCAAAGTACAACGCAATCTTAGGAAGACCTGGAATCGGGGACTTACAGGCGCAGACCTCCACCCCTCATGGAGCTTTAGTGTTCCAAACGCCGAAGGGCCTAGCCTGGGTAAAGTCTGCGTACGAAGTGATTTCTTCAGTATCCGAAGGGGAAGCATCCGAGAAGCCCCGGAAAGAGGGAGTCGAAGAGTGGGTCCTTTGTGACAGGTTCCCAGAGCAAACAGTCTAGGTGGGAAGTCACCTAAGCGACAAATGCAAGAGTGCTCTCAAGGAACTACTCCTCCTCAACATAGATGTATTTGCATTCCAACACGGGGACATGACAGGAATCCCCAGGAGCCTAACCGAACATCGACTCAACACATACACATGGGCAAAACCAGTGAAACAGAAGAAACGAAGCATGGGGCCCAACAAAAGAAGAGCTGCTTGTGAGGAAACCAGAAAGCTGCTCAGAGCAGGTATAGTCAGGGAGGTCAAGTACCCATCCTGGGTCGCCAACCCGGTCATGGTTCAAAAGAAAGACGGGGGATGGAGGATGTGCATTGACTTCCAGGATCTAAACAAAGCATGTCCTAAGGACTGTTACCCCCTCCCAGAAATAGACGTCCAGGTGGACTCTTTGTCTCAGTACCCCCTGAAATGCTTCCTGGATGCCTACAAAGGATACCATCAGATACAAATGTCAATAGAGGACGAAGAAAAAACCGCCTTCATTACAGACGAGGGGACATTCTGCTATACCAAAATGCCCTTCGGTCTTAAAAACGCTGGGGCCACGTATCAGAGATTCATGAATACCCTCTTCAAGGAGCAACGGTGAAGGAACCTGGAGGTATATGTTGATGATATCATTATCAAAAGCCTGACAGAAATGGCCATGATAGACGACATAGCTGAAACCCTCCGCACCATGCAAGATGTGAATATGAAGTTAAACCCCGGAAAGTGCTGTTTTGGGGTGGAAGAAGGAAGATTCTTGGGAGTGGTGGTCACTAAAGGAGGAATCAAAGCTAACCCAGAGAAAACTCAAGCTGTGGCTGAAATGCGATCCCCCAGGTCCCTGAAAGATATTCAACAACTGAAACGGGAGGTTAATCGCACTAAACCGTTTCTTATCAAAGGTAGCCGACAGGACCCTCCCCTTCATGAAAGTGTTGAAGGACTGCCTCCAAACGGACAGGTTCAAGTGGACTCTAGAAGCGGAGGCTGCCTTCCAAGAAATGAAAACTTACATCTGCAAGCTCCCAACATTAGCCACCCCAGTACCCGGGGAACTCCTGCTCCTGTATTTGTCCGCCTCGAAGACGACCATAAGTGCGGTCATGATGGTAGAACGAGAAGGGAAACAGATCCCCATATATTTCATCAGCAGAACATATAAAGGCCCCGAGGAACGCTATATGCCCCTGGAGAAGCTGGCATTAGCCCTTGTTTTCGCATCCCAGAGACTCAGGAGGTACTTCCAAGGGCACAAGATTACCTTGATGACTGATCAACCTCCCCAGAAAGTACTTAGGAGGCCGGAGTTGTCAGGACGGTTGGCTAAATGGGCTGTGGAACTGGGGGAACACTCTTTAGAGTTTAAACCTAGGACAACCATGAAGGGACATATACTGGTCGACTTTTTAGCAGAAATCCCTGAGGAAGAAGAGAAGGAACTTTTAAAATGGGAGGCCTTGGAGAAAGAAGAAAGAGAAAAGGAGGACGAGGCTGTGTGGAAGTTACTCACCGACGGGGCCTCTAGCGAAGAAGGGAGTGGAGCAGGCATCACATTGATAAGCCCCGAGGGGATTGAGCTGACCTACGCCATAAGACTGGACTTCGAGAACACCAACAACACTACAGAGTATGAGGCCCTCTTAGCAGGAATGAGGCTGGCACAAAAAATGAAAGCAAGGCATGTGGAGGCTAGCACCGATTCACAACTGGTGGTTAAACAATATCAAGGAGAGTATGAGGCCAAAGACAACACCATGGCTCAGTACGCGGCAAAAGTAAAAGAAACAGCTAAGGCATTCAAAACTTTCAAATTGGAATACATCCCCCGAGGAAGAAACAGAAAATCTGATGCCCTCAGCAAGCTGGCCTCGGTGGCATTCGACCACCTTGCAAGAGAAGTTAAAGTGGAAGTCTTGACCTCTCCTTCCCTTAACACGAAGGAGGTGACTGCAGTTGAAAGTGCTCAGGAAACATGGATGACACCAATTATCAAGTTCCTCAGGGATGGAATCTTGCCCGAGGGGGAATGGGCAGCCAGAAAGGTAAGGGTCAAGGCCCTGCAGTATGAGCTGATTGATGGGGAGTTGTATCGAAGATCGTATCTGGGCCCATCCCTGAAATGTGTTGATACGGAAGAAGCTGAGTATGTGATTAGGGAAACGCATGAAGGGATTTGTGGAATGCATTCGGGGCCAAGGACGATAGTAACAAGGGCAATGAATGCAGGGTTCTATTGGCCGCGAATGTATGAAACAACATCCGAGGAGATCAAGAAGTGTGATAATTGCCAGGTACATGCACCAATGACCCACCGACACAAACACCCCATGATACCAGTCTCAACGTCCTGGCCCTTCCAAAAGTGGGCTATCGACATAATCGGGCCATTCCCGGAAGGTCCAGGAGGGGTCAAGTATGTGGTAGTGGCCATCGATTATTTCACCAAGTGGATCGAGGTGAAGCCCTTGGCAAAAATAACGGGGGAACAGATGAGGCGTTTTGTATTAGACAACATCATCTATAGATACGGGGTCCCAAAGGAACTAGTAAGTGATAATGGCGTCCAATTTGCTGGAAGACCTTTTAAGCCATGGTGGGAGCAGATGCACATTCAACAAGTATTTACCTCCGTCACCCATGCCCAAAGTAATGGATTGGTAGAAAGAGCTAACCAAAGTGTCATCAAGGGAATGAAAGGAAGACTCGGGAGAAAACAGAAAGGGTGGCTGGAGGAACTACCATTCATGTTATGGGCATATAGGACCACTCCTAAAGGTTGCAATGGGGAGACTCCTTTCAGCCTAACCTACGGGACAGAAGCCATCATCCCAGCTGAGATAGGATCCCCAACTGCCCGAATGAGGCTCCGGGAGGAGGAAAATGAGCAAGACCTCAGGATAAACTTGAATCTCTTGGAAGAAAGAAGAGAAATAGTAGCAGTCAAGGAGGCCAAATACAAGAGGCAGCTGGAAAGCTATTACAACGCCAGGATGAAAAAGCTCAACCTCGTCCCCGGGGACCTAGTCCTAAGAGCAAATGAAGCCAGCCTGCAGGAGAGCACCGGAAAGCTAGGCCTCAACTGGGAGGGGCCTTACCGAGTCATATGGGCAAACGGAAAAGGGAGCTGCAAATTGGAAACACTCGAAGGCAAGGAGGTCCCCAGGACATGGAACCTCATGCAGCTTAGGAAATATCACATGTAAGGGGTCCGCCCTCAGGGAAAATGGCCAAGAGCCACTTTTGTAACATGTAGCTAATAATCTGGGGTTCCCCCAAGGACAGATCTTTTGTAACAATTTATGCTGGGAAGTCTAATCCCAAAGAAGCGAATGAAAAACGGACAGTCAACATGTCCTCTTTTGACAAAATAACGGGTATCATCCCATTATATTTAGACAAGTATATGGTTGCCCTAAACGGGACTTCTATCAAAATGACTTGCCCATGCAAGGGCTAATAAGAAAATAACAAAGGAAACAAAAATATAACGAATTAGGATTAGTCCTATGTTCTTGTCTAGACTCGAGAATGTGCAATTGTGTAACTGAGATTAAACACAAAAGGCTAGTGTTTAATTCACTCAGTGTTGGCTCTGATACCAATCTGTCACACCCCTGTTTTCCAAGTGTCACCGGTGGGTCCGGTGGGGAGTATCGTGACGTCATTGATATCATCATAGTCAAACAACACAACATTTAAAATGCACAGCGGAAGCATAAGATATAGATTTATTTCAACTGAACAAAAATGTAATGTTTAAGTATTACAACACAGTTGAAACAGATCCACAGGCGGATCAAATAAAAAGGAAAGCTGTTCAACAGACTTTGACATCTAAAGCTTGCGAGACTTGAGTAATGATGCCTGGAGTAGCCAGCCTATTTCGTCTAGTACCTGCACTTAGCCTTTTTGGAAAATATGTCAGTTTGCACTGGTAAATACAACTTAACTGACTCATTTTGAAAAGAGTTTGAAAATTGATTTAAATGCACTTCGGCAAAAATATTTTATAACTTGGGACAATTATTCAAAATAATCTTGTATACAGTTTTACTCATTTGTCGTCCATTAGGGCCGGTTTGTAGGGCCGGACTTAAGTTAACTGACACGCCACAGGTATAATGCCCACAAGGTCGATTCCTTATAGTGGGATACCAGTTTTTACATAATGTAGCTGTCAGGTGTACGCCTACACCCCGTGCTTAGGTCGTGGCCATTTCATGAATGATGCCAAGGATATCCGGGACATGGTCATTTAACCCCCAAGGGCCATACACCAAATAATACATATCAAACAGGTTATGTAAATACATCAATCACAATACGATTTAAATGACTACATACACCCGACCAAGCGGTACTTTTATAGTACCGTATCCCAAGCCCGTATAGGGAAAATAAGTTAAGGGTATTTACCTGAGCTGAATATAAATTCAATCCCAGCCGTATATCAAATCAGAAAGTACAGATAGCTTTTACTGGGCTCCTAATCTGGAACGAAGGTTTTAATAACCTATTAGAATCCTAACGGGTCTTTAATTTAGCCTAAGCTTTAGACCGGTTAGTTTTCAAAGGAAGGCCCGGTTCAAACGCATGATAAAGCGAAGACCGGCTTAGAATGTGGTTTTGACCCAACAAGCTTGTATACTTGTTTAATATGGGTAACTTAAACACATTCTGAATTTTGAGACAAAAACGATATGGTTTGACCCACTTCGGCTAATATATGTAAACTAGTTACATAGACCGATCCGAACGCGAAATATGCGTAACGGGTAACCATAAGAGTCATGAACATGTTCCATAAGTTAATATGCCTTTGATATGTTGTGATATCAGTAGGATATCTTCCATTATGCCCAAAACGAGTTTAAAACCAATTTATGCCCCGTAGGGGTATTTTGGTCATTTTAAAGGTTATAAAAGAGGTTAAATAGTAATCTGAGTTTCGGGTCTGATTATATCAGTAAAAATACTTAATTTACTAAGTTACATCAGTAGGGTATAACCTATATGTGAAATTTATCACTTATAACCAAACTATGCATCTTAAGGGCATTTTGGTAATTTCACATAGGGTTAAAAAGGTCAAAACTGGGATTCTGAGCTTAAGACTTTTGCTTACTGCTAAAGTATGAAAGTTTACTTAAAACATCAGTAGGTATCAAGTCTTATACACCTAAAATGGTTTTAATACATACTACGCGCTTGAAACGCGTAAAAACGCTTAAAATGGCGATTTGAGCTATTTCCGGGTTCCTAAAGGGAAGCTGATATTTTTACTGTTCCAGAAGGCTTAACATATTCTATTTATCATATTATATTAAGAGAAAAAGATTTGGTATCAAAAGGTTGGGTAAAACTCCTTTTATGGCTTAAAGGGTAAAACCGACAACTACCGAATTAAGCTTAGAACTCTGGGTTATGATCAACCTAAAAATAAATAAAAATCTTCAAAAATCCTAAAATATTACATTATATCAGTGGGTAAAAAGTTTGGTATCAACAATTGAGTTTAGATAGGCTATATGCTAATCATACGGTTAATTTACCGAAAAGCTTCTTAATTACGCTAATGAGCATATCTCCTAATCTAGACCTCAAACTGATGTGAAATTTTATGGACATGCTTATAGATCAGTAATAAAGGTTTTAGTCCTTTCACATCTTCAAAAAAATTGTTTTAACATTAAAGGGCATTATGGTCACATTTAGGCATTATGGAAACATGCGATGGTATTTAATTCTAAGAACCAAGTAGTATAACTTTGGGAGGTTATACTATCATATAACATGGTCACAAGGGACCCTAAGGCATAAATAAACTCAAGCTAATTCGGGTCAGAACTGAAAGTCAAAGCAAAGGTCAAACTTTGCGACTTTCGGTCGCGAACCGAGCCTATACTTAGAATTGTCGGGTTGAATCATGTTTAGACATGATCAACTAATATTTACCAAGTCATTAAAGTGACAAAACTGATTTTATGACTTTCATATTATTAGTTGTGAATTTTATTTAAAACAAACCCGATTGACTTTAATTTGACCCGACAATTAAACTAAGTAAACGTGGTAATTAGGAGATGCCCTTTAGAGGGTTAAACACCTACCTAATTACGATCACGTAGCCATGTTCAACGCGAACCGTGGCTCAACCGATTAAAAGTCAAAGTGTTTATCGATAACGCTTGACTTTTCGGTTTAAACACTAAACAAATAACTAAGCATGAAAGGAATCACTTACAAAAGTCCAAAGGACTTGAAGATCACTCAAAAGGAGGTTCCCTTGATCAGGCTCCTCAGATTTGAGTGTTAGAGAGAAAAATTGGAAGGAAATGAGCAATCAGAACAATGATCAAGGGGGGTATTTATAGGTTTTTGAGAGCCGTTAGGATCGTTCATCGATAATCGTGCTTCAATCTCAGCCCTACACTTCATACCCATAGTTTACAAAACAATGGGCAGCCCCTAGATTCAAGGATTGAGAGACAAGAGCAAAACCAAGGCTGGTTTTCAAATATGGTTGCTGGCACCTCTATACGGACCGTAAGGCCTTGCATACGGTCCGTAAGGGCCTTGTCTGCACATGGGAACTTTCAATAAATGACTGTTTTGGCCCCTGCACTCCCAATTGTCATTTCCGACACATTTGAGGCCCGTTAAACCATTTTTAAGGCTCTACAATGATGCCTAAGCATAGGGAACATGAAACATGCTCAAAAATATGCCAGATATCGGTTCGTTTGGTCGTACGGTCCCGTTGTTCGGCTAATTACGACGAAACACGGACGGACGCTTAAAATGATCCAAATTACGCGATGAATGGAATTTTATCAAGACAAACACTAAAATAAAATATTTTAGTGCTTACATAATTTTTTGGGTGTCCGGGGATATTCAGAATGCAAGATATGCGCGAAAGTGCAAACTTGTTCACTTTTTGACACTTTTAGTCCCTGCATGACATAAAAGTTTATTTTTGCGCACCAGACACCTCTAAGCCTATATCTAAGCTATCTAAAGGTTAATTAGAGTATACTAAACTCATGGTCATATTCCGGAAGGTCCGAAACCTTACGAATTGACATACTTTTGCAGTTTAACGCTTTTAACCCCTCGCATATGAATATTGTCATAACTTTCTCATACTTTATCGAAACCTTGTGAAATTTTTATCACACATTCTTGTGAGTATAATTAACCATTACAAAGCTTTGGGCCTGCTAAAAGATCACTCAGAGGTATACTTTAAACATGTTGACACATTTAGCCCCTGTAGTTTGTAATTCCTCACTTTCTTTCACAATTGGCTTCGTATGATCCATGATTTATTCGTTTAAGGGTATAAACATCATGTAGGGTTATGGAAAGATATATTTATCCGATGTTGACATCTTGAACCCTTACGTTCACATACTTTCCTTGTTTGTCAACGTTAGTCCTTCATACGTAATCTTGCACATGTTCAAAGCTTATGACACGTGTCAATACATTATTGGACATGAATTTTCGAGGTGTTACATCCTCACCCCCTTAAAAGAAATCTCGACCTCGAGATTTACTGAAACAAATGAGGGTAGTTTTCTTTCATTGTAGACTCTACCTCCCACGTATACTCGGGACCTCTGCGGGCATCCCATTTAACCTTTACGATAGGCACATGCTTTCTCCGAAGCTTCTTAACCTGTCGATCCTCAATCGACAAAGGTTTCTCCAAAAATTTCAAGCTCTCATCTATATGCACATCCGTATGTGGTATGACTAGCGACTCATCAGCTAGACATTTCTTCAGATTGCAGATGTGGAAGACATTATGAATGCTACTGAGCTCTTCAGGTAAGTTTAACTTGTAAGCCACTGACCATACACATTCGATGATCTCGAATGGTCCTATATACCTTGGGCTTAGTTTACCTTTCTTACCAAATCGCATCACTCCCTTCCAGGGTGACACTTTAAGCAGAACCTTATCACCAACCTCAAACTTGCGGGGTTTTCGCCTTTCATCCGCATAGCTCTTCTGCCTATCACGGGCAGCTTTTAAGCGGTCGCTAATCTGGACAATCTTGTCCGTCGTTTCCAAGACTATATCTGGTCCTGATAATTGAGCTTCTCCTACTTCTGCCCAACAAATGGGTGTTCTACACTTTCTACCATATAGTGCCTCAAAAGGCGCAACCTTAATGCTGGTATGGTAGCTGTTATTGTAGGAGAACTCGATCAGAGGTAGGTGCCTATCCCAGCTACCTCCTACATCGATCACACATGCACGTAGCATGTCTTCCAGGGTTTGAATGGTACGCTCACTTTGCCCATCCGTCTGAGGATGGTAAGCCGTACTGAAATTTAAATGCGTGCCCAAAGACTGTTGGAAACTTTTCCAAAAATGTGACGTGTATCTGGTATCTCTGTCAGAGATAATAGCCACTGGTACTCCATGCAGAGATACAATCTTATCAACGTATAACTGGGCCAACATGTCGGAACTGTAAGTTTCCTTAATAGGTAGGAAATGTGCTGACTTAGTCAGTCTATCTACTATCACCCAAATAGTATCATTTCCTTTCTTAGTCTTTGGCAATTTGGTGATGAAATCCATTGTCACCATTTCCCATTTCCAAGTGGGAATTTCAGGCTGTTGCAGCAAACCTGACGGTTTCTGATGTTCAGCTTTGACTTGAGCACACGTCAAGCACTTAGCTACATAGGCAGCTATAGACTTCTTCAAGCCTATCTACCAATAATTCGCCTTTAAATCCTGGTACATCTTATCAGCTCCAGGATGAACGGAATATTTGGAACTGTGGGCTTCCTGGAGGATAACATCCCGAAGTCCTCCATAAATTGGAACCCATATTCGTCCATTCAACCTTAGGATTCCGTCCTTGCCGTAGGATAACTGCTCCTCAGTTACTCCTAGCTTCTCATCAGGATAGTTAGCTTCCAGCACCGCTTCCTTCTGCGCAGCTAACAACCTTTCATTCAAGCTATTCTTTATCTCAATGCTCTTGGCATTGATTCTTATAGGCCTTATACCTTTCCTTTCGACTTAAGGCATCAGCAACCACATTTGCCTTGCCTGGATGGTATCTTATTTCACAATCATAGTCATTTAAAGTTTCCATCCAACGTCGCTGCCTCATATTTAAGTCTTTCTGATTAAACAAATGTTGAAGGCTCTTGTGATCTGAGTAGATTACACACTTCGTTCCATACAGGTAATGCCTCCAAAGCTTTAGTGTAAATACAACGACACCCAGCTCCAAATCATGGGTGGTGTAATTCCTTTCGTGCACCTTTAACTGACGTGAAGCATAGGCAATGACCTTGCCTTTCTGCATAAGCACACACCCCATCCCGGTGTGTGATGCATCACAATATACTACAAACTCATCAATTCCATCAGGCAACGTCAAAACAGGAGCGTTGCTCAACTTTTGCTTCAATATATCGAAGGATTCTTGCTGCTTAGGCTCCCAATTGAACTTACTATTCTTGCGAGTCAGCAAAGTCAGGGGTGCTGCAATTCTTGAGAAGTTTTCGATAAATCATCTGTAGTACCCGGCCAATCCTAAGAAACTGCGAATCTCCGTGGGCGTCTTTGGCTCTTGCCAGTTCATGACAGCTTCAACTTTAGCGGGATCTACTTGGATACCATGCTCACTGACAACATGTCCAAGAAATTGGACTTTACGAAGCCAAAATTCACACTTCGAGAACTTGGCATAAAGTTTCTACTGCTGAAGTAGCTTCAGAATGCAACGGAGGTGCTTCTCATGGTCAGCTTGACTCTTTGAGTATATGAGAATGTCATCGATGAAGACAATGACAAATTTATCCAGATAAGGCTTGCAAACACGATTCATGAGATCCATGAATGCGGCAGGTGCGTTAGTGAGCCCAAAAGGCATCACTAAGAACTCATAATGACCATAACGAGTCCTAAACGCAGTCTTGTGCACATCTTCATCTCTAACCTTAAACTGATGATAGCCTGACCTTAAATCGATCTTGGAGAAATAGCTTACTCCTTGCAATTGATCGAACAGATCGTCGATCCTGGGCAAAGGATACCTATTCTTGATAGTCACCTTGTTAAGCTCGCGATAATCGATGCATAGGCGCATTGATCCATCATTCTTCTTAACAAATAAGATTGGCGCTCCCCAAGGGGACGAACTAGGTCTTATAAAACCTTTGGCTAACAAATCATCTAGCTGCGTCCTTAATTCCTTCATCTCTGTTGGTGCCAACCTATAAGGCGCTCTCGCAACAGGCGCTGCTCCGGGGATGATATCAATTCTGAATTCCACTTGCCTATCTGGTGGCAAACCAGGTAGTTCTTCAGGGAAAACTTCAGGGTATTCAGAAATGACTGGAATATCTTCAATCTTGGGCTTCTGCTCGTCGACCGTTACTTGTGCCATATAAATGACATAACCCTTCTTCATGCACCTGGATGCCTTGAGCATAGACACTTGCTCCGGCAATCCGTGTTGGGTATCTCCTTGAATGGTAAGTGACTCACCAGACGGAGTCTTAATCACTACTTGCTTCTTGTTGCAGATGATCTGGGCTTGGTTATGCGATAACCAATCCATGCCTAATACTATATCAAATCCGGCTAACTTCAAAGGAAGCAAGGACAAAGGAAAAGAGTGGTTCCTAAAAGATATAACGCATCCATCTAACATGGTTGAGGCGGTTTCTAAGGTTCCATCGGCTAACTCCACCTCATATTTCACACTTAAGGTTTTAACAGGTAAATTCAACAACTTACAGAACTTATCATCTATGAACGACTTATCAGCGCCAGAATCAAACAGTACTCTAGCATATACATCTTTTACGAGGAAAGTACCTGTGATCACGTTGTCGTCCTGAATTGCCTCATGTACGTTCATTTGGAAGACCCTAGCATTGGTCTTCTTGGCTTCTTCAGGCTTCTTGGCGTATTTAGGGCAGTTAGTCTTAATGTGCCCTTTCTCGTTACAGCCGTAGCAGGTAGCATCTTTGATCCTTTTGCAATCAATAGTCTTACGCTCCTCAGACTTGCATAACCCACATGCAGGTGATCCTGATTGAGACTTGGTCTCAAGCCTGCATTTTCCAAAGTGGCGTTTTTGGCAAGTCGAGCACTTTGGCTTTTCCTCTGCTCGCTGACTACCTTTTCCAGACCCAAACTTCTTGGACTCAGGGTTTCCCTTGTGCTTCTTCTCAGACCCTCGTGAGCTATCCTCCTCACGCTTCCTCTTGCTCTCTTCAGAGTTCTTGAGCGATCTTAACCTGACCGCATCCAAGGTGAGGGATAGAGATAGATCAGCAACTGATCTAAAAGTACTAGGTCTCGAAGCCTTAACACTGGCTTTGATTTCTGGGGCTAGACCCCAATGAAGCGAGCAATCCTCTTGGGCTCTGGTGTCACCAGGTAAGGAACCAATCTAGACATGGTATTGAAACTGGTGAGGTAAGCTTGACAATCTAAATTCTGCATCACCAAAGATAAGAAATCCGATTCAATCCTTTCCACCTCATGCTGTGGACAATAGTTCTCCTTAATGAGAACAACAAACTGCTCCCAGGACATATTATAGAGTGGGATCTTCCCAGCAGCTTGAATGAGAGACTTCCACCATGCCAGTGCCTCTCCCTTGAACGATTGGGATACATACTTCACTATATCCCTTTCAGCACAACCGCTGATATCAACAATAGTCTCCATTTCATCTAACCAAGTCATACAATCAATTGCTCCTTTCTCCCCAGTGAAATCCCGGGGTTTGCAGGAAACAAAGTACTTATAAGTACAAGACTTGGTACGTGGTTCATCATCGAACACTATTCTCTTGGATGGAACACTATGTTGGTTTGAGGAATGTTCGACATCCTCTTTCTTAGGTCCATCCTTCTTCGAGGGTGGCTTGCTATGAGCTTCTGAATGAGTCTTAGGAACAGACTTAGAGTGGGGTACCGAAGAGGTTCTACTATACGTCTCACTAACCTCCTTGAATTGCTCCTTTACAGCTTTAGATACAGCTGTATCAATCAGTGTACGGAGCTCTCCTTTGGTTATATTAACCCTATCATTATCGTGGCTTTCCAAAGAATGACTGTTCACTTCCTCCGACCTTGCCATGTAGCTTTAATTGCTACATAAAATCAAATGAGGACGAGGTTTATACGGAAGCTTATACAGTTCTATCGTTTTAAACGATTTGTTAACCATGGTTTTTAATACACATTTTAGTTAATTTTACAGGATAACCCTAAATTATATATAATAGCACAAAAGGCCTAGTCACATAGACAGATTTAATCATTAAACCAGGATTTTATAGAATCAAGGTATTAAGGTTGAATCAAAGTTCATTACCCATTCTTGACAGGGAGTTACAGGCTACTACTGTCTTTAGTCCCAGAGGACGCTAATTATAGCCCGTGGGCACTTCATCCTTAAGGGATGATTATATAAATAAAGGAATTTAGAATAACCCATTTTAATAATGACTTATGTGATTTTATCGAATCACACTTCGTCAAGCATATTAACATGCTTTCAGATATTAACAAGGTTTGAATCTTTTTGAATAGGTTGTACCATCTTGGCCATGTCTGCAATGACATTTAGGCTAGGTTTTACCTTTAAGATTCTTTTTAATATTAAACGCAGAGCAATCCTAATTTGAGATGTTAACAAGGATCTGAATCTAATTGAGGAACTACCATCTTGGCCCTATCCCGAGCTAGGTATTGTCCCTTTTTAGATTTTGCCATTTTATCACAATGGTAGATCTTATAATATAGGAATCTAATCATCCCATTATATTTAGACAAGTATATGGTTGCCCTAAACGGGACTTCTATCAAAATGACTTGCCCATGCAAGGGCTAATCAGAAAATAACAAAGGAAACCAAAATATAACGAATTAGGATTAGTCCTATGTTCTTGTCTAGACTCGAGAATGTGCAATTGTGTAACTGAGATTAAACACAAAAGGCTAGTGTTTAATTCACTCAGTGTTGGCTCTGATACCAATCTGTCACACCCCTGTTTTCCACGTGTCACCGGTGGGCCCGGTGGGGAGTATCGTGACGTCATTGATATCATCATAGTCAAACAACACAACATTTAAAATGCACAGCGGAAGCATAAGATATAGATTTATTTCAACTGAACAAAAATGTAATGTTTAAGTATTACAACACAGTTGAAACAGATCCACAGGCGGATCAAATAAAAAGGAAAGCTGTTCAACAGACTTTGACATCTAAAGCTTGCGAGACTTGAGTAATGATGCCTGGAGTAGCCAGCCTATTTCGTCTAGTACCTGCACTTAGCCTTTTTGGAAAATACGTCAGTTTGCACTAGTAAATACAACTTAACTGACTCATTTTGAAAAGAGTTTGAAAATTGATTTAAATGCACTTCGGCAAAAATATTTTATAACTTGGGACAATTATTCAAAATAATCTTGTATACAGTTTTACTCATTTGTCGTCCATTAGGGCCGGTTTGTAGGGCCGGACTTAAGTTAACTGACACGCCACAGGTATAATGCCCACAAGGTCGATTCCTTATAGTGGGATACCAGTTTTTACATAATGCAGCTGTCAGGTGTACGCCTACACCCCGTGCTTAGGTCGTGGCCATTTCATGAATGATGCCAAGGATATCCGGGACATGGTCATTTAACCCCCAAGGGCCATACACCAAATAATACATATCAAACAGGTTATGTAAATACATCAATCACAATACGATTTAAATGACTACATACACCCGACCAAGCGGTACTTTTATAGTACCGTATCCCAAGCCCGTATAGGGAAAATAAGTTAAGGGTATTTACCTGAGCTGAATATAAATTCAATCCCAGCCGTATATCAAATCAGAAAGTACAGATAGCTTTTACTGGGCTCCTAATCTGGAACGAAGGTTTTAATAACCTATTAGAATCCTAACGGGTCTTTAATTTAGCCTAAGCTTTAGACCGGTTAGTTTTCAAAGGAAGGCACGGTTCAAACGCATGATAAAGCGAAGACCGGCTTAGAATGTGGTTTTGACCCAACAAGCTTGTATACTTGTTTAATATGGGTAACTTAAACACATTCTGAATTTTGAGACAAAAACGAAATGGTTTGACCCACTTCGGCTAATATATGTAAACTAGTTACATAGACCGATCCGAACGCGAAATATGCATACGGGTAACCATAAGAGTCATGAACATGTTCCATAAGTTAATATGCCTTTGATATGTTGTGATATCAGTAGGATATCTTCCATTATGCCCAAAACGAGTTTAAAACCAATTTATGCCCCGTAGGGGTATTTTGGTCATTTTAAAGGTTATAAAAGAGGTTAAATAGTAATCTGAGTTTCGGGTCTGATTATATCAGTAAAAATAATTAATTTACTAAGTTACATCAGTAGGGTATAACCTATATGTGAAATTTATCACTTATAACCAAACTATGCATCTTAAGGGCATTTTGGTAATTTCACATAGGCTTAAAAAGGTCAAAACTGGGATTCTGAGCTTAAGACTTTTGCTTACTGCTAAAGTATGAAAGTTTACTTAAAACATCAGTAGGTATCAAGTCTTATACACCTAAAATGGTTTTAATACATACTACGCGCTTGAAACGCGTAAAAACGCTTAAAATGACGATTTGAGCTATTTCCGGGTTCCTAAAGGGAAGCTGATATTTTTACTGTTCCAGAAGGCTTAACATATTCTATTTATCATATTATATTAAGATAAAAAGATTTGGTATCAAAAGGTTGGGTAAAACTCCTTTTATGGCTTAAAGGGTAAAACCGACAACTACCGAATTAAGCTTAGAACTCTGGGTTATGATCAGCCTAAAAATAAATAAAAATCTTCAAAAATCCTAAAATATTACATTACATCAGTGGGTAAAAAGTTTGGTATCAACAATTGAGTTTAGATAGGGTATATGCTAATCATACGGTTAATTTACCGAAAAGCTTCTTAATTACGCTAATGAGCATATCTCCTAATCTAGACCTCAAACTGATGTGAAATTTTATGGACATGCTTATAGATCAGTAATAAAGGTTTTAGTCCTTTCACATCTTCAAAAAAATTGTTTTAACATTAAAGGGCATTATGGTCACATTTAGGCATTATGGAAACATGCGATGGTATTTAATTCTAAGAACCAAGTAGTATAACTTTGGGAGGTTATACTATCATATAACATGGTCACAAGGGACCCTAAGGCATAAATAAACTCAAGCTAATTCGGGTCAGAACTGAAAGTCAAAGCAAAGGTCAAACTTTGCGACTTTCGGTCGCGAACCGAGCCTATACTTAGAATTGTCGGGTTGAATCATGTTTAGACATGATCAACTAATATTTACCAAGTCATTAAAGTGACAAAACTGATTTTATGACTTTCATATTATTAGTTGTGAATTTTATTTAAAACAAACCCGATTGACTTTAATTTGACCCGACAATTAAACTAAGTAAACTTGGTAATTAGGAGATGCCCTTTAGAGGGTTACCTACCTAATTACGATCACGTAGCCATGTTCAACGCGAACCATGGCTCAACCGATTAAAAGTCAAAGTATTTATCGATAACGCTTGACTTTTCGGTTTAAACACTAAACAAATAACTAAGCATGAAAGGAATCACTTACAAAAGTCCAAAGGACTTGAAGATCACTCAAAAGGAGGTTCCCTTGATCAGGCTCCTCAGATTTGAGTGTTAGAGAGCAAAATTGGAAGGAAATGAGCAATCAGAACAATGATCAAGGGGGGTATTTATAGGTTTTTGAGAGCCGTTAGGATCGTTCATCGATAATCGTGCTTCAATATCAGCCCTACACTTCATACCCATAGTTTACAAAACAATGGGCAGCCCCTAGATTCAAGGATTGAGAGACAAGAGCAAAACCAAGGCTGGTTTTCAAAATCTGGTTGCTGGCACCTCTATACGGACTGTAAGGCCTTGCATACGGTCCGTAAGGGCCTTGTCTGCACATGGGAACTTTCAATAAATGACAGTTTTGGCCCCTGCACTCCCAATTGTCATT
This sequence comes from Helianthus annuus, assembly GCF_002127325.2. Classification (NCBI taxonomy): domain Eukaryota; kingdom Viridiplantae; phylum Streptophyta; class Magnoliopsida; order Asterales; family Asteraceae; genus Helianthus; species Helianthus annuus. Next base: position 70,531,722 of record NC_035444.2, on the reverse strand, counting down.
TCCGACACATTTGAGGCCCGTTAAACCATTTTTAAGGCTCTACAATGATGCCTAAGCATAGGGAACATGAAACATGCACAAAAATATGCCGTATTTCAGTTCGTTTGGTCGTACGGTCCCGTTGTTCGGCTAATTACGACGAAACACGGACGGACGCTTAAAAGGATCCAAATTACGCGACGAATGGAATTTTATCAAGCCAAACACTAAAATAAAATATTTTAGTGCTTACATAAATTTTTGGGTGTCCGGGGATATTCAGAATGCAAGATATGCGCGAAAGTGCAAACTTGTGCACTTTTTGACACTTTTAGTCCCTGCATGACATAAAAGTTTATTTTTGCGCACCAAACACCTCTAAGCCTATATCTAAGCTATCTAAAGGTTAATTAGAGTATACTAAACTCATGGTCATATTCCAGAAGGTCCGAAACCTTACGAATTGACATACTTTTGCAGTTTGACGCTTTTAACCCCTCGCATACGAATATTGTCATAACTTTCTCATACTTTATCGAAACCTTGTGAAATTTTTATCACACATTCTTGTGAGTATAATTAACCATTACAAAGCTTTGGGTCTGCTAAAAGATCACTCAGAGGTATACTTTAAACATGTTGACACATTTAGCCCCTGTAGTTTGTAATTCCTCACTTTCTTACACAATTGGCTTCGTATGATCCATGATTTATTCGTTTAAGAGTATAAACATCATGTAGGGTTATGGAAAGATATATTTATCCAATGTTGACATCTTGAACCCTTACGTTCACATACTTTCCTTGTTTGTCAACTTTAGTCCTTCATACGTAATCTTGCACATGTTCAAAGCTTATGACACGTGTCAATACATTATTGGACATGAATTTTCGAGGTGTTACACTAAGCAAACCACAAGCACAACATACCTTTGTAAACAAAACTACAAAAAGAGACCATGTTTTATTCATTTGCAAAACAAATGTACAAAAAAAAGCCTTAATAACTTTGGCCAAAATACAAGACAACAAAACAATGAGTTCTACCAAAAAGAATCAATGCTCAACTTCTTGCAAAACGGTCCAAAGTCCCCAGGAAAAACACCGTCTTGATCCTAAGTAAAAGCCCCTGCAAAGCAACAAACATAACAAAAAGCATGCAAATAACAGGGCAACAACACTGGATCATAAGTTGCATGATTAGCTAACAGGGCAACAACACTGGATCATAAGTTGCATGATTAGCAACTAGGGAGGACCCCCACACAAAGGTCCCCCCTTCCAAACACAAATTAGTTCAAGAAGTATCCCAAGAAAAGTAGTTAGTTAAGTTACAACCATATCGAAGAAAAGCAAATGTTTAGGAATTACTGGGGCGCACCCCCAGACAAGGATGGCGGAGAAGAGGGACCTGCAGAGGAGAACAGGGCTTTCAGCTCGTCTATCGATATCAAGGGATGTTCCAGGATTTTCCTCAGGATAACAGGGGTCTTGCTCCCAAACTCCTCATCCAACTTGGATAATTTCTTCTTAGCTTTGGATTTGTACAGCATAGTCTCTTTCCTGCCTAGACCATGAGCAGAATAAGCATAACCATCCTTCAGATCGGCCTGGTAGCCGACATCCCGGTAAGCCCTGTATATCTCCTCCAAACCGCTCTTAAAATCCTCCGGCTGGGCAACAGCGGCAAGGAAGGCTCCAAAACCTTCAGTAATTAGCCAATGCTTTTCCCTTGCAAACCGCTGATTGTCATCAGAGGTTATCCCATAGTCCGTGTACATGGTGTTAAGCTGCTCCTGGGAAACGGAGCCAACTTCCTTCAAATACCTCAACTCAGCAGCCAACTCTTCTTTCTCTCCCACCAGCACCGCCATCTCCTGCTCCCAGGCTCGCTCCTTCTTCTCCAGCATGGCTCCAGCCCCCTGGACAAAAGATCAGTACATATATAAAAAAAGAGAGGGGGGGGGGCAGGAGGAAGGATTGTATACCTTCTCCTCCTGCAACTTCCTCTCAGCTTCAACCACTTGGCACCTAAGTCCGGCAGCAACAGATTGGGAGGTCTTGAGTTCAGCCTTGAGTCCCTCATTCGCCCTCCTCAGATCATCAATCCTCTGCAACATACCAGCGCCCCTGAAAAAACTTTCACAAAGAGACATGCTGTATTGATCCTCGAAAAGATCATCCCTCAAAGCAGAATTCACAAATTTATGGGAGGGAGGAACAGCATGACTCAAGAAGTCTCTAGCAGCTTCAGGAGTCCCTATCACTGAGGAATTAGTCACTCTCCATTTGGGGACATAGGCAGGGGGAATAGCGTCAGCGAACAGAGGAGCCAAAGGGGACCGACGGGTGAGACCCTCAGGTTCAGTAAGCTTGCTGGTCCCCGTAGCATGAAGAGGGGAGAGTTCAAGGGTTGAGGTAAAGTGAGCCAGGCCTACTTCCGGGGTTTTGTCCCGTACACGGGAAGATGAGGGACCAGAAGTGATCTCTATGGGATCACGAGAACTCCCCTACACCAAAAGAAACATCAGAAATCAGGCAAAGATGAGACAAAATAAACAGGGGAAAGAAAGGGCTCACCAGCAGAGGTGCACTCACAAGACTCGAAGACCTCAGATGTTTGGACAAAGAACCCTTGACCCCAATAGGGGGACGCTCAGAAGCAGCTTTTGAAGGAAGGGGGAGTTTCTGCCCACTGGCACTTCGGAGCCTTTGACGGATATCACAGGGAGCGGGGGCTGGCTGAAGACTTGCTGTAACATTCCTATTTTTATATAAGAATTATAGATTTAATTAAATTTATTAACCACTAGTAACTAGTAACTAGTTTATTTTTAATATAAATATTCAACCCAAATAGTTTTAAACAATATTTTATATAGTTGATTGAAATGTTATATTAAATAATTGGCCTGTATATGGGTGACCTTTCTAAATAAAATAAAAGTATATAAAAACTTATATTATTAGACAAGTAGTCTACGGGTAAGTTGACTATTAGAAATACGAAGTTCCTTGACGGGCCTAGGAACCGTATAATAATTAAATTATAAAATACATTGTATTTTGAACCTACTATATTTTTAATGAAACTTAGACCCAAATGTAGACAAAAATATTCTCGTTCTAATAACATATTCATTATTTTCTAAAACGTTATATTTTAGAAGTATAAACGCCAAATAAGTGAAGCAGTTAAATTAATTATAATATATAAATTAATAAAATTTAAAATTTACATTTAACTAAAAAGTACATACGTTTTAAATATATATATAATAAAATAAATTAAAAACTTACATTTGATTTTTGGACGTATCCTCATAAGATTTCACAACTCAAATTATAAGAATGCATGCAATAGCAATAGGTTACGTGTAGTTGACAAACTTATTTTCCAAGCAAAAATCACCTATAAATAGAAGGCAGTGTCATCTCCTCAATTGTTCAAATTTCCTTTCTTTCCTTTATATCGCCTACTCTCTCTCTCTCTCAATATTTAATTTATTTTCTTATTTCTACTAATAATAATAATAAGGCTATGTCTCGTTTTAAGTGTTTTAACTCCCGATCACCGCTACCCTTTCCGATTGATCTGAGCCCCATAACTTATGTCAGGGCTCTGCCCGACTAAGTTCGTTGGGATTCTGTCTCGGGACAAGGTTGAATTAGGAGTACTATACTTACCGCGAGTGCATTATATATTTTTAAATAGCTCAAAAGTTATACCCAAAATTATACCATGAGTCTTTCTAGTTGAACCCTAAATTTATAAAATGGGTCCATTTTCTTTTCTTACAATTTTATTTCCTTTTTGTCCCAAACGATAACCACTCTCACCAAAACTATTATTTATTTATTTATTATTATATTTTGTTCACAAGGAAACCTTAGTTAAAGACCCTTAAGTAATTCTACATGAACCCTACAAATTTCAGAACAATCAGAATCAGGATCAGGGCCCCTAAAACTCGGGGGGGGGGGGTATTCCCTACTTAACGATTATCCTTATAAAACGCTGTCAAAATCGAATTTAATCGTTCCGTCGACTCAGCTAGGCTAGAAACACACGTGGCCAGCCTATAACCCTTTCGTGTCCCTTGCGAACCGTAAGGTATAAGGCTTACGGTCCGTAAGCCAGGTCAAATTCGTGTATAAATAGAGAGCAGTGGGACTTGATATTGTGCGTTCGTTCGACGATCAAATTCCAATTATACGCTGAGATATTGTAGAAACAATCTCAAAATCACTAATTAGTATAGCGGGATGCTGCTACGATACAGGGTATTAACTCGATCGCTGCTACGATTCAATGTCCGATCGATGGAAACTATCCGATGGATGTTTACGCGCTATCCTTTGTCATTAGTCGTGATTCTGACAGGATGTTTGAGTGCCACCCGAACTCGGGGAATACTCTGTCATTCGTTGTGAATCCGATGGATGTTTAAGTGATTGCACTTTGTCATTTGTTGTGAGGGTTTTAATCTCGTGAATTTATCGTAAATGCTGTATTAGTTATTTACCTAGTTTCGTGTGCATTATCGCTTAAATTAGGTTATCAGGCTTATCATTAGACTAAACACTACCCCTTACACTTACAATCAAAGTAAATGCTAATTCTCAGAAGAATCTGAATCATGAAGCTTGTTAATTCAATACTGCATGCTTATAATGTGAGTCATTCTCTTTTTATCAACTGTTTTACAAAACTCCAACTTATTTTCAAAGTTATAATTACAGGGATTAAGTCTTTGTAATCACCAAGTTACAGCCGGTATGTGGGGTTTTGTATACATTACTTGATAATCTTCACCATTGGGGCAGCCAATGGGTGATATGACCATAATCACAGACACCATTGGACAATTAGAGGGCCAATGGGTCGAGTGACAAAGTACCGTGGGTAGTTGGTTTGATAATCAGAAACATTGTAATCGCTCTTAATACTGTAAATTATAACAAATGCGTCGTTTTAAGTAAAATGAATGATTCACTCAGTATTTCCCGCTGACAAAACCTTTTTAAAACGCGTTTCAGGTAATTACAATAGATTGGAGTAAGAATTGGATCCGGCACTGAAGGACTTCAAGAAGTGGCTTATTATATTAACTAAATCAACTTAAGAAATATTGTTTTTGAGTTTATCCCTTATTAAAAGCTACCTTTGTAAAACATGAATTTGTTTTACCTATTTAATAAATAAAAATCCGGTGTTTTTAAACTCTGATATTTTTCCTAACTCACGGTCCTGATGAAATTTCCGCTGCGATATTTTTCAAAATAATCACCGGTACCACTGGGCTGCTCACGGCTCCCGATTCCGGCTAGGTGGGGTCGGGGGTCGTGACACTTGCAGATTTTCTCTTGCGAACTAAACAAATTTCCAGATATTCGTCATCACTTTGACCAGAATGTTGAACAGGGGGAAGGTCAGGAGAACTTTCCTCCTCATCAGAAGGGTTCCCCTCGTCACCCCCACGGTGATAGAACCTCCAACCTGGGCGAATCCCCCAGTAGCTGACACTACCCCACTCCGGCTCAGACACGGAACAACTTCACCATCAATCACAAACCGCACATCCTTAGAATCTCCCTGAAGCAGCCCCCACAAAGTCAACTCTGCAAAAGAAAGGCACTAAAGATGACTACACAGATGCAAAGAGACAAAAACAAACAAATGCAAATCCAAGACGGAAAAATACCTTTTTTACCAAAGAAAGCCTTGGGTCGAACAGGATAGGAGGGACTCAACCCCCCCCCATGGCCAAAATACCTTCGGAAAAAGTGAAAGCCCTGGTAGGATTCTCGTGCATGCGTTTCCACTGAACGGTCTCATTCGCCGACAAGGAAGGAATAGCATCTTCGATAGGGGTATCAACATCCCTAGGCAAAGGGGATTCTGACATCATAGCAGCAGAGACAAAAATGAACCTACTTTTCCAATCCTTCGGGTAAGTGGAAGTCGGCATGAAGGAGTAACAGGGTTTTGACACATTGTTCTGTCTCTTGGCAAAGGTAAACCAATCTCCGTCCGAAATCAGTTTGTAAAACATGCAGAACAAAGGAATGGAAGGTTCACCAGAAATAGCTGCACAGCACAGCTCGAAGTGCACCACTCTCATCCACCCCAAGGGATGCAACTGGGAAAAGTGCACCCCAAAATGACGAAGTAGATCAATTTTAAAAGAAGAAAGAGGATATCGGACCCCCAAGAGGAAAAAGCCAAGTTATAAAGAGGGATCACATCCGGCGTGAACACCGCCGGATCATTAGGACCCGGCAAAGACGGAGAAACCTGTTCAGAGATGTTGTACATTTCAACAAAGGATTTCAAATCCTTTGCTGTCAAAACCGACCTTATCATCGAACGGCCGGAGCGACTCATGATTGGAGAAAGAACGATGATCGAGGGAACTGTTACGGAGAAGAAAAGAAACCAGAAAGTTTGGATAGAAAAATCTGAAAGGGTATAGGGTATTTAAAGGGGATAACTGACATGCAGGTAACCGTCCCATCATCAGTCTCGTCAAAATTCAAAAAAAAGGGGCACGTGCTGCTAAGGGGTTAACTCCCACTATAGGTATCCGGCGGTATGATGGCTAGTGGGGACGGTTAATTATAACTGACCAGGAGTGGGCCCACAGGAAGGAAAAACCTCTCTTTGAACTGTTATGATTCAGCCCCGGATCATGAGCCTCGGGTCTCAGAACCAGGGACTAAAGATGACTTGAAGACGGGCCAATGGGAAGCCCCATTTACCCGCTTTGGGCTATTATCATGCAGGCCCAACAGGAAAAGCCCAACAAGAGTTTACCTTTCCCACTAAGGTTACCGTTATGAGCGGGAAAAAGGACCAGAGAAGACATGCAACATTTAATTCTTGATGAGCAGAGGATCTCTTGCTGGAAATGTACCTCTTCGTCGGAAACATTAAATGAGACTATGATCTCACCGTTGGGCGTCAGACACGTGTCTGAGCCCCCCGAAGACCATCAGAACCCATTGGATTATCTCATAAAAATATCTCACGTGAAGGTTAAGGCTTGGTGGTTATATAAGGGTGAAAAAGGATGATCACAGACACAACCCAGGTATCTCATTTACTACCCTCGCATTTACTACCCTCACATAAAATTCCGACCATCATTCCCACATATTTATCACAAGTATCACATTTATTAGATTCACACCTTAAAGGAAGCATCCCGGTGATCATACTCATCGGGGTAAGCTCCTCAACTCTTCCGACAAGTTTACTTATTCTCACGCCGGAGCTTGGTCACGGATCCCCCCTCCGGGCCCCTCCATGGCGAGGCTAACGGTTTGTTCTTTTGCAGTAGCGAAGGTAAAGACTCTTGACGTCAACGAAGATCCATCTAACGTCATCCGGGATTTGGGTATTCGACACCAATCACTCGTTGTTACTTGAATCGAGCAGTGTTTGAATGTATATTTTGCGTAATCGGACTAAATTAAATTCTTTGTTTAATCGCTTGATATTTGACTGAATTTAAGCAAATGCTAAGAGTTTCTATAGAAATTTACGAACGTCCGACTTTAATCTTGTGTTCTGTTCCTTCAGCTGCAGGCATCGTCGATAGAGGCAGCAGCAGTGTAGTGGCGAAGCTTGAAAATTTCCACCGGGGGTCGGAAGTCACCAGACCTAAAAGTATATGCCTAAAAAATTATTTTTTATAAAACCGGGGGTCGAAAACGTATATACCTAAAAATTCTATACGTACATACATAACACTACTGAGCGAAAAGTTCGGGGGGTCGGGCGCCCCGGCCCCTTGATAGATCCCGGGATGGAAGCGCCGGAAGTTTCTAGATCATCTGGTTCGGAAAACTTTTTAATCTGTTTGATTTGTATGAGACTAGTTAACTTTTTTTTTTTTGGGTATGACATTGTTCAAGACATCTATAACCATGAATGGTTGAATACATTGATAATCTTTGGGTATACACTATATATACTAAAGTAAATACAGAATAGAGTAGATACGCGGACAAAAGTTTCGTTTAGGTCAAGTTTAGGGCTAATTATTTTGTCAATTACTAGATTTATGTTCTACATTGTGAAGTTTATTTAGGGCCTACCATTTCAACCGTTGTTCTGTTTTAGATTTCTTGATATCTTTGGTTTGAATATATATGTTTATTTCTGAAACAGTTAACCATAGGATGACGGACAACGATTGTGAAAATTTATCTAAGGCATGCTTGTTTGGTGATCACAAGCACAAGAAAGTTAATACTAGAGATCCGTTTGGTCTTAGAGATTGGGTGGTAGGACTTGATTCTTCTAAGTATGGTTCTGTCACAAAGGTTATAGAAGATCTTGTTTCAAGGAGGAAGCAAATCATGATACCTTATTTAGCGAACCTGAAATCTGGGAAGGACTATCTCAATGTGGATGATGACACGACACATGATACGAAGAAAGTAATTGTCATGGACTTGGATGATGATGAGTCAAATTGTCCGAGGCCTACTAAGCAGTTTGCAAGGAAACCATTTACGGTAAGCTCAGTTTTCTTGTGATTCAATCAAAATCATCATAACATGTAATATATTAATGAGGTTTGTGTTCGGTGTGTATTCTCCATCTTTAACTACTTATGATATTAGGATACTTTGGAAATGAATCTTGTGTGAGCCAGCTTTTTATTTATTTATTTGCCCAAATTCAATGTGATTAACATCGCTCCGGTTGTCCAGTAACACTGCCTGTTGTGAATTATTTTAGACACAACGAACAGTAATCAAATTAGGAACAATAAACTGGACTTCTATTAATATTCTAGATGGATTACAATTGATAATTGAAGCAAAAACAAGTGAGTAACATAGAAGGGGATGGGAAGCTCAGAGTCTACAGAGTAGGGATGGGAAGAAGAAGATACACACATTCATTCATCATATTCGTTATCATGTTTTCCCCCACATGTCTTCTTATATCACTGATCCCACGTAGAATTTCAATGTGTTGGGTCACTGGACTGGGCTGGAAGGTTGGGCCATTGGTGGTCTAGTCCGCTTCATAACACTGCCAACGGTTGACGTCAAACTTGGGCATGTCTGTTATGACATATGTAATTAGATCGATACATTTTCCTGTTTGCAGCCTTGTTATTTAGTTGGTTTTTTTTTTTAAATCTTGACTTAATTTCCTAGTAAGTAACCCTTGAGAACAAGATTCAAGTGATGAAAACAAGATTATCTTACTGGAAAACTTTTCAGATGTAGGAAGATGTTACCATATAATTTTGAGAACATGCGTCGTACATCATTTAAAGAGAAGTAAGTTTTGAGAATAATTAAGTAGGGACCCCCATTTGTTCTTGTCCAACAATTTGTTGAAGATATGCATGTTTCATCTTAAATTTATCTAGAATACATGTTCCTTTGGGAAAGACGATGCTCAGGGTACTGCTTCAATTGAAGAGGGGGATTCAACAGCCACTTCTGAGCACAATGCTGAAAAAGACAAGAGTATCGAAGATGATGTGGACGGTGAAGATGATGACATGGAGGGTGAAGAAGGTAATAACATAGAAGATGATGACGAATGGTTGAAAACAAGCATGATAAGGGTGTGTATGTTGGTGTTGAAGAGGATGAAAGTGAGACACAATCTGACACTAACGTTTACGGGGAAGCTGATTTATGGAATGAAATGAATATTGGATTAGAGTCCTTAAAGGTAATTAATCTAGCATTGTATATTTATCATCATCATTATCATATCAAACATTAATTTCTCATTATCATATCAAACATTAATTTCTATTTGTTTATCTCTGTTAGGAAATACATCCTTCATCCAATCAAAAGTCAAGTGAAGATGGACAAGAGTGCGATCATTCTTATATCTTGAAAGATTATATCGGTTACGCCTGCTGAGTTTGTGGACTATTGAATCAGCGTCCCAAGGTTAACTTTTCTCATACCCAGCCTTCTATTTATCTAAAAATGTGTTCTTTTATAATTTATGTGATCATATTTTCACTAACATCATTTATTACCTTTTTTAACCAGAGCGCAAAGAGTATAAGAACCTATTACTATGAATACCAAAAGAGTAGATCAGGAGGTGCTAGTCTTGACGGTGTGAAGTTACCCGGAATTGACACTGATACAAGCCCGGTATCAGTTAACTGCCAAGAAATACTATTGACCCGCCCGCCACACTTGATACTAGACGAAGGCCACACCGAGAGGAATAAAGAAACAAATATTTAGACCGCTATCGACAAGGTGCAAACCCCTAGGAAGGTAGTTCTTTCGGGAACCCTGTATCAAAATAACGTCACTGAGGCTTTCAGCACTTTGAACCTCGCCCGCCCAAGGTTCTTGAAAAAGGATGAGTCTAAAGGTATAAAAAGGCGTATTCTAAGCATGGTCGAATTCAAAAGCCAAATAAAAAAGGATACAGATAATGAGTTGTATGAGTTGGTGAAGCATACTCTGCTTAAATTTATCTTCAATTAAACACTAGCTTAGAATGGTTTAAGCTTATATGAAACCAAACAATAATAATATGTATGAAATTTAAAGGATTAAGGGTTTGAAAGACAAAATTGATTTACAAAGGTTCAAGTGGATGTTAACTAATCAACTCTGTGTCCTCTCCCAGATTCTCTAACTGAGGGTTGTTCCACTAAATGTTTCCCATAAATGTAAGAGATCATCGGTACAAGCATTTCACTAAGCAAGGCGATGATCACCTAACAACGTCTCACTAATCTCACTAGGGGTGAATCGGATATCCGAAATTTACGTATACCTGGTTTCACTATCTGAATCCATATTTGAAATTTCGGATACCCGATGAGATAGTGAATCAATATCCAATTTTTTATTTTATTTATTTGAAACCGGATATTTCGGATATTATCAAATATACGGATACAAATTTTCAGATACTTTGGATATTTCAAATATTTTCACGGTTATTATCAAATATCCGGATATAAATTCTCAGATACTTTGGATATTTCAAATATTTTCGCAGATATTAACAAATATCCGGATATAAATTTTTAGATACTTTGGATATTTCAAATATTTTCGCGGTTATTATCAAATATTCGGATATAAATTTTCAGATACTTTGGATATTTCAAAATTATGATTCTGGAAGCCCCAACAAGTGATATCCCTTCACCACAAGCTTTTATAGATCCAAAAAAGACTCGGGATTCAGAGGAGTTGTTGAACCGGTCCATTGCTAGCTCACGCTCATCGTTGTCGTGATCCCCGGTTATCATGAACATCTGTTTGCCAACACTCCAACCCTTGGTCTTAACAGTGAGTCCCACCAAGAACTTTAGAGGCAACAAATACTGACCAAACACTAAAAGCTTTTCTCCTGCAGATTCACACAGGCGAAGCATGTTTATAAAAAACTTAGCTTTCACTCCTTTAGTCCCGTCTACATTCTCTAGCAGCTCATCAATCTTCTCATCGATCTCATCCTTTCTTTCTTTAGAGCCTGAGTTCTTCAACCGAGATTCCAGCCCAGGGTGCACATAGATTGCACTCCCATCACTGCTTACTTTGAATGGGTTGTTCCGGGCCACTTTCTTTAACTCTGAAACCGCACGTACTTGGTTTGGTGTGAGTTTCAGAAAGGCAGAAAAGTCGACAAGGCCTGGTAGTTCATCCAACAGATCTCCTTTGTAATAATGTAGGACACTATTAGTCATCTTACGTAGATTTTCTATGATAGCCACCTTCCTTTTAAAGTTATCATCTTTAAGCAGGGTATGCTTCACCAACTCATAAAATTCATTCTCTGTATCCTTTTTTGTGTGGCTTTTGAACTCGACCATGCTCAGAATACGCCTTTTTATACCTTTCGAATTTTCCATTTTCAAAAAGGATGAGTCTTAAAGGTATAAAAAGGCATATTCTAAGCATGGTCGAGTTCAAAAGCCACATAAAACAGGATACAGATAATGAGTTCTATGAGTTGGTGAAGCATACTCTGCTTAAAGTTGATAACTTTAAAAGGAAGGTGGCTATCATAGAAAATCTACGCGAGATGACTAGCAGTGTTCTACATTATTACAAGGGAGATCTGTTGGATGAACTACCAGGCCTTGTCGACTTTTCAGTCTTCCTGAAACTCATACCAAATCAAGTACGTGCAGTTTCAGAGTTAAAGAAAGTGGCCCGGAACAACCCATTCAAAGTAAGCAGTGATGGGAGTGCATCTATGTGCACCCCGGGCTGGAATCTTGGTTAAAGAACTCAGCTTCTAAAGAAAGAACCGAGCAGAAGATCGATGAGAACATGGATGAGCTACTAGAGAAAGTAGATGCTCTGATTATGTCACAATTACAAGTTTCTAATATACAATATGTGTACTTATATAGTTATATAAATATTATAGAAAACCACATATTTGGTTTGTATAAGCTAATGAAGGTGCTAACATGTTTGATTTTGTGTTCATGTTTGAAAAATAGCCTCTTTAAAGTCTTATATTGGTCCCTAAGAGACATTCTAGCGGTAGGGCACATCATCTCTGTCCAAGAGGTGTACGGTTCAAATCCTCTAGAATGTATGTATAGGTAATCAATAAGAGTAGTTTTAAATGATCATGGGAGTATTTTAAGTTTGTGAACCATTAAAAAACAAATTGGTCTTTTTAATAATATAATTGTTGCATTGGAGCGTTCTGTCACAATCCCCGCCCCCACCCTAGTAGCGGGAGCCGTGAACCAGTCAAGTGGTACTGGTGTTTATTAAATATGCAACATCAGTCGCGAGGGTTCCGGGCATGAGAACGCAAGTGCCGGAAGAAAATTTTTTCACCAGGATCGTAGTTAGGAAATAATTCATACTTTATAAAAACACCAACTTTTAATATGGGCTAATGGGATAAACCCAAATAAATAAAACATAAATTTCTCCTTTTATTCAGGTATTTATAGCCACTTTATTTAAGCCTTCAGTGCTCCATAGCTGGCTTCTATTACGTGTTTTGAAAACATTTTATCAGTAATAAATACTGGCGAATTCATTCCATTTTTATAAAAATGTATTGTTATACTTTACAGCATTAAGGGTTTTTTATATTTGATTATTTTTACCCAGAACTCAATCAGTATTTGTCACATGGTGGTAGTTCTGATATGACATATCACTCATTGGCTAAGGGGCTGTTTGTTTACCTCTTAATGGGGCTCTTAATGGTTCAGACTTCTTACTGGTTCAGCACTTAATGGTTTAGATTATTTGTTTCGCGAGCAAATGTCTGAATGGTTCAGACATTTGCCTCTGAATGGTTAAGAATTATACATATTCTGAATGGTTAAGACCTCTAATCTGAATTGGTCAGACATTTGCCTCTGAACGGTTAAGCATTATATTGGCTCTTAATGGTTCAGACCTCTTACTCGTTCAGCACTTAATAATTCAGGCCTCTTACTGGTTCAGCACTTAACCATTCAGAAGTTGTCAAACAACCCCTAACTTTCATCCAATAGTGTAGTTTATCAAGTAATATATAGTATATCTTACTATTATTCAAAGGTATCTGTCACTAAGCGATTCCCGTTACGGTGGTCAAATCACTGTTGATCATTCTGTCAACTAGTGACTGTGGTCGTATCACTGTTGATCGTTCTTTCAACTAGTGACTCTGGTCATATCATAGTTGATCATTCTCTCAAATAGTGACTCTAGTCATATCACTGTTTATCATTCTCTCAACTAGTGCCTTTGGTCATGTCACTGTTGATCTTTCTCTCAACTAGTGACTCTAAATTTAGTAGTGTCCCCAGATATTACTTTGTCAAATATATTTCTATGGCACAAAACCAATTAGCCTAGAAAATGAAATATATCATTTTCTACCAAATTAATAGTTATAACTCTATCAAATATAATATATTAATTAAATAATTGTGATATTATTATTTAATATACTAACGTGACTAAGATTTAAAATATAATCTTAGTATATTAAAAGTAGAATATATTATATTTGACATATTTTATTATGATATACATTTATTGACTAAACATTATTTTATAATTTAATAGTAATTTAGGTTTATTAAATATATTTTCTTTAATATAACTAATATATTTTAATAATGACTAATAAAGTTTTAGTCTACTACCAAGCTCTAATTTTATATACCCATCATTTAAAGATATATTTAATAATTTAATATAGTAATGTAAAAATAATATTAGTTATAAGCTATTGCTACTAGGGCATAATTCCCCCGTGCTTGTGGTCATGCTACTATTAACTAACTTTTTGTCTAATAGTAACGAGTGTCGAGTAATGTATACAAAACCTTAATCACTGTAAGTATAACTGGTAAACATTTAGGGTTTTGCAAAACATTTTTAAATATAATTGTATCACAAAAATGTGATAAAAAGGAGAATGACTCACTTTGAAACTTTAGGGTTCAACTAAAAGCCTCCTGGCATAATCTTGGGTATAACTCCTGAGCTATTTAATAAAATATATAATGCACTTGCGTTAAGTATAATAACCCAATTCAACTTTATCAAATACGTCACGAGACATAACCCCAACGTACTTAGTCAGGCAGAGCCTTGACATGCGTTGTTGGGTTCTAGATCAATCGGACAGGGTATCGACTCAGTGATCAGGGGTTAAAACACTTAAAACGGGGCAAGGCTTTGGAGTATAATTGGCTTAATATTAAAAAAGAAAAGAATGAAAGAAGAGATAGAGGGAGGAGGGCGAGAAGTGGATCAGAAAAAGAAATGAAGTTTGAGCAAGCTTTGAAGGTTGAATTGCATTTCTATTTATAGTTGTTTTCCAAGGATCTTGGAGTGCAAGACAACTAGACACGTCCACATTTTTCATTAAATTCTAATCTACACATACATGCACACGTCTAATTTTCATTCAACTAGTGTTATCCACACGCGCTTCGCGGCGTGGAAGACCAATTTTTAATGGCGCGGCAGACCAATTTTTAATAAAACCGACGAAAACATATATGGAAATTATTAACCAACCAAGTGTTTTATTAACCTACTCATTACCCACATAATCTCGATTATATATATAGGGAGAGGTTTGGCTACAAAGTCCATTTTTCCTACAAAGTGTACAAAGTCATAAAACACCACAATTTCAGCCATGAAACACACTCAAAACCCACAAATAAAAGAGTGAAGATCACTAAAACACAATATTCAAACTCTAACAGTCCATAAAAACTTCAAACACACCATCGTAGAACTATGAATATAAAACAGAACATGATAATCAACATAAAACACATTAATGTTAGTTATTCGAAAATCAAAATTTTATCATCCAAAACACAACACAAAACCCACAAATATGGCGTTTCAGTAATCTTCACTTTGTTATTTGTGGGTTTTGAGTGTGTTTTATAGCTGAAATTGTGGTGTTTTATAACTTTGTACACTTTGTAGGAAAATGGACTTTGTAGCCAACTCACACCCTATATATATATATATATATATATATATATATAGGATAGGAGTTGGCCAGAAAGTCCAAGTTTCCTAAAAAGTGTAAAAAGTCATAAAACACCATAATGTCAACCATAAAACACACCAAAAACCCACAAATAATATGATGAAGATTACTAAAACATCATGTATGTGGGTTTTGTGTTGTGTTTTAGATGTTAAGGCTCTGATTGTGTAATGGCAAATATTATTGTGTTTTATGTTGTTTAGCATTGTGTGTTTTATATTCATAGTTCTACGATGGTGTGTTTGAAGTTTTTATGGACTATTAGAGTTTGAATATGGTGTTTTAGTAATATTCATTCTATTATTTGTGAGTTTTAGGTGTGTTTTATGCCTGAAATTATTGTGTTTTATGACTTTTTACACTTTTTAGGAAAAACACACTTTCCGTAGTATCCCCACTCTATATATATATATATATATATATATATATATATATATATATATATATATATATAAACCAAGGGTATTGGTTTGGCACGGTACCGTCATGTGATATAACAACCAGAAGAGCAAATCTAAAATTTAAAGTCGTGATGTTCCAAAAAAAGAAATCAACATATCTGTCTAGAACCATACAGACAAACGACGATGTTGGTCATAATAACAAAGATACCAGTCCTTCTAGTAGGAGTAAGCAATAGTTTGTAAGGCAATTTAACAGATAATGAGGATTGAATGGGTCAAATAACCAACTCTAAAGTAAGCTCATCAGGTAGTACACCTGAAAAGGTACCACTAAATTCATGAAACAGTAAGTTACAAATATAGATGCGGAACTTTTAAGTTAATGTCTACTGGGAATTTTAAATGATTTATGAAGTAAGAAAACATAACTCCTGGAACTAACATATCATTAACTTGCTAAAATTCATATATAGTTATGAAGCCACTTCAATCTTTATAAAAAAATCCAAAGGCTGCAGCCAAACTGAATTTCCACTCTCAAACTTTTTCATGTGCTAAGTTTCTGCGATGAATAATCAAATAGGAACCCAAATAGGAACAAAACAAAGGTCATGCATACTTGCAAACTTATTATACATGCAGATGTATATACTACGAAGGTAATATATATACACGAAATCAAAGAACTATATTTAAGTAAGGATGCCAGAAGAACTTAATCGAATTTTGATCTTACCAAGGAATTAAAACTCAGTGACTTCAACACCATCAAACATCTTTTGGATCAATTTTGCTTCTAAACAATATTCTATGCAATGTATAAAATGTGAATCTAACATTCTACTCTCTCTATATCTCTATCTCTCACTCTCTTTTTCTGTATGTAGTCTAAGTTCTTTGAACTAATTCATTTGTTCTTCTTCCATTTTCCAATATACAAAAAAAGAAACAAAGTGAGGTCATTACATGATTACGATGGTTAACCACCGGCAATCATAATTCCGAAAGATAGTTATGTGTCTCATGAAAGCAAAGACAATATAGACAACACAACAGATCAGGCCTGGAAAACCTAACCCCGTCATACCGCCGCCGGATTACAACCACCGTGACTCCCTAAACTCCTGCGGATCTGTTGTTACCTGCGAGCATTGCAAATGCATAGCAGGTGTGCTCGTATCACATCATTCTTGTGGATTTACCCAATTTGGTTCACTGATTCTGACCGTCGATCGTGGTATCAGATCGTACATATTCACCTAGAGTTTTGAGAGGCTTTAACGCACGCGAGGGAGTGGTGAACGAATCGTGGTATCATATCGTACATATTCACCTCGATTCGGTCTCCACATCCTGGTCATCGTCGTTGCTAGTCCACCAAAAATTGGTAATTATTACTCTACCGAGGCTTTCATCAGTCCATAGGTGAAGCTAATTTTTTCATAAACGGCGCCTTTCACATCTAATTCTAGAAAATTCAATGGCAGAAACCCTAATCTGGTCGGAACATGAACAAACATCACCATTAAAAGCAGATTCAGCCAAAAAGGCTGTTGCATCTTAAACAAGGCACAACACAGCATCCTAAACACCTGTCACATACATTAAAATAAAAGTCAATACACATAGTGTAAAGGTGAGCATACAAGTTTAACAATATAATAGATAGCGAAAGCGATTTACGCATAACTAGCACGTAACATGTTGAATTTGTGAAGCTAGCAAGTTATCGACAATGAAATATGCACATACATGACTGCGAGGTGTAGAATGCGTAACACATATCACCACTGCGACACGTGAAGTAAAACCCTTAACAACCCCTGTCCACGACAGGTGCTGAGTCCAAACTATAGTACTATCGTTGCTAAGGTGTCAGGCAACAATCACTGTGTAAACATAACATACAAGCATTCATCGAATAACACGTATAACATGCAATAACGGTCAGCGTATAAAAGTGTTTGCGTTGTGTGTCGATTGTGACTTGAAATAGGTAATATATGTAACACCAAAAGTGCGTAAAGCAAAAAGGGTTCGAGTATACTCACAGATCGTGTTAAATGAATAACACAGTCATGGATTGAAGGGAGCGCTGGAGTGTTAGTCTGATTACAGAACGATAGTATAAGAGATGAACAGTGCGTTAAACAGCGCGAGTGGGACAAGTGACCGATAGTGATCCGATCGGATGAGCTTCCGGACGGATGGTCATCCGGACGGATGGCCATTCGTTTGGAGGGTGGTCCGTTTGGGATGGATGTGTTTGTGTATGATGTGACTTTGAAGTTTTCGTTGTAGCATTTTTAAAGATGAGAAGTATCTCTACCTATCAGGTCGTCCGATCGAACGGTCATCCGGACGGATGGTCATTTGCTCGGATGGCGATCCGTCCAAGTGAGATGTTTCAAGATTCAAGTCTCCTGATAGAATAGTCATTCGATCGGATGGTCATCCGATCGGATGACTATTCGTTGGAAACTTATATTTTTGATGCTTTTGCAAAATGTTTAAGTGTTGAAAAGAATCCACAATTCATCCGTTCGGAGTGTCGTTCGATCGGATGGCAATCCGATCGGACGACAATCCGTTCGGTAACCTGTTCATTTGTAAAACTTGTAATATTTGTTAAGTTTAGAAAGTTTTACGTTTGAACCGAGACGGTATGACTACGTGTCAAACAACGGAAACCCCATCAAGTCTAAGTCATCCGATCGGATGGGAATCACCCCATCCGATCAGTAACTGTTCTTGACGGTCTTCATGTTCAATTTGTTAAGTCGGTTATCTCGTCGATAGAAATCAGTTCTCAAACTGCCACTTCACTAGAGAATGAGTAGAAGGCCTGAACAAGCTCAGATTCTATTGGTTTTCGAGTAAAAAGTTAAGAACATTGAAGAAAGGTGGAGATCAGTTGGAAAATGTTTAGTTTTAAGAGAAATCAGTGTTTAAACATTGTAGAAATCCTTTAGATCTGAGTTGTTCTTGGTGGAATGAGGTCACACTTTGGTGTTCATGAGAACCCATGATGACATCTTCGTAGAACAACCCAAATCCACCGATTTTATGGTGAAAAGTGGAGATTTGATGGTGAAATTGATGAGAAAGTGTGTGTAGATCAAGGAAGTACAAGATTTGAGATGAAAATTTACAAGAATCGCGAGGAATCGAGAGAAAAATGCCGAGAATGCGAAGGGTCGGAGGAGAGCTGTCATATCACGTGAACAGTGATGTGACCGGTGGTATTTATAGGTGAAGAGGAGAAAGGCGGTGCGGATTAGATGGCCTTTCGATCGGATGGGCATCCGATCGGATGGTCATCCGCTCAGATGACCATTCGATCGAAGGGTCATTCGATCGAAGGGCTTCAGTGAGTTGGTTTTCCAACTTTCGTTTCGTGCGTTGAGCATTGCGATGCATTTAAGTGAGTGTCGAATAAGCAATGCGATAGTTTTTTAAATAATAGTTACACGAATAACATAACTAACATACAACAACATAACTAAACTTGCGTTTACAGTTCGCGATGAGATTGCGTTGCGATAGAGTTGCGATTGCGTTTGCGATTACTCACCTCGAACATATAATAAACATGCACAAGTAACACATAATAGCACACACACGTAAAACAATATCCAGAACTGCGATTCAAGTTGCGATGTGATAGCGATGAGATTAGCGTTAAATAGATTAGCGTTTAATAGCGATTATTGTACTAATACACCACATAATACAACTAAAATAACATAAACTAAAGTATCGATTATCAAGTCAAAGAGTACAAGTGATAATTAAGCAAGGAATGACAGATCGAATTAGCAATCTTTTCTTCCTTTGTCTTTGACTTTGACTTGTACTTTGAGTTCAAAAAGTCGGGATGTTACATACATAACCAAATCAGAGGTGATAAACTTACCGGCATTGTCTGCTCGATGTGGGACCACCGTATGCACTTTTATTCTTCTTGTACGACCATGACGACCGCTTCTGTGACCTAACCGATGCTACCATAAGCTTCCTTTTCTTTTGTTTAGTTAATCCCAACTGTGCACTCAATGGAAATCGGTATTGCCGCCTTTGCTTCGCCACAGCCTGGCCGCGCGCTGCCATGCCGGCCCTCTCTCCTTCCAGATCTGTCTTCTCTTTGTGACCAGAAGCGATGGTCTCTCTTTTCTCAACCTTTTAAACCTATTAAACAACAAAATTACAAAATTGCCATTCTACTGCTCGTTGCGTTTGATTATTAATATGTATATAATTCAAATATGGGTATTACAGTTCTCATCCTTTATGTTTGTACCGGATTTCAACGGATAGCCTTTAACTTCAATAATTACAGTCACAGTCCTTTATTTGCAAAACCCGTTACACTCTTCGTCCTTTAACACTAACCAGGTTATAATTTGCAGTTAAGTTTATTCACTTAAGGTTATTTTTGTCAATTCATAATGTTTAATAAATAAAAGAGTAAATTGTCAAAATCGTCCCTGAGGTTTGGGCATGTTAGCCATTTTCATCCAAAACAACTTTTTTGTACCATATAGTCCTTCACTTTTGGGATTTTTTTGTCATTTTCATCCAAATGTTTGATAGAAAAAATAAAACAAATTAGATGTTTGGATGAAAACGGCAAAAAATCCTAAACGTGAAGGACTATATTGTACAAAAAAGTTGTTTTGGATGAAAGTGACAAACATGCATGCCCAAACCTTAGAGACAGTTTTGGCAATTTACTCTAAATAAAATCAAATAAATTACATATATACTTCTTCCCCAATTTCGTAACACTAAAACCCTAACTACCACATCTTACCACCACCACCTCATCACAACCACCACCTCATATCTTGTCACCACTCCGGCTACCTTCACATCAACGTCGCGATTATCATCGTCGTAAACGGTCATCTGAGACAAGCCAGTGTTGAAGCAACGTGTGACGCAAGGAAGTGTCGGAACAGATCGATCGGGATTTAGTAGTTTGTTAAACAGAGTTGAAGCTACAATGCTGGTAGTGCCTTTCGTAATAGCACGTGTAGTGGCAATTGTTTTGCGATTATAGTTGTTATAATCTCCAGCAACGGTGGTGAGGATTTGGTGTTAACTGAATGATGATTTGTGAAGCTTGTGGACTACGATTGGTTACTCAGACTGGAAGGTATGGGTAGGGTCATCTCCATGGAGATGGGCCGCCACGTAGGACGCCAGGTAAGCGGGTGTGAGGATGGGTCTAAAGGGGATGGACCTAGGGGGTGGGGGATGAACCCCTTTATATATATGTATGTATGTATAGGTGTGTGTGAGGGAGTGAGGCCCGTCTTGGGCGGCTGCTTGCGGACGAAGAGGATGCCACCTGGACTGCGACGGAGCAGAGGGTGGCAAGGCCGGGGCGGCTGTAGAGGGATGGACCTGGGGACAAGCCCCATACCGTCCGGTCTCATTGAGATTATTGGAGGTTACATTGGTTGTTGTATGTGGAGAGATGAAAAGGCTGCAGAGATGTGCTCATTGTTTGAGAAAGACGACTTAAGTTGCTTCTGAAATTGTGAACCGATGCTTCTGCTTCTCACTTATATAATCTGAATTATTTATTAATTACTTGATTCATCTCTCTATAGAAAAAAAATAATATGAGAGATTATGTGTATATGCATTTTTTTTATTTTTTTATTGAAAATTATGAATTGACAAGAATACCCTTAAGTGAATAAACTTAACTGAAAATTTTAATTTTGTAAGTGCTAAAGGATGTAGAGTGTAACGGGTTTTGCAAATAAAGGACTGTTGTAACACCTCGAATTTTTGTGTCCAATGATGTGTTAACACGTGTCATTTGATTACACGTGGCATTGATATTAAATAAAGGACTAATTTTGACAAACCTTGAAAGTATGTAATTCGAGGGTTATAAATGTCAACCAAGGGTAAATATACTGTATAGTAACCCTAAATGATGCTCGTACCTTCAAACGAATAAATCATGGATCGTACGGAAGCGAAACGCGGAAGAAAGTGAGAGATTACAAGCTACAGGGGTTAACTGTGTCAACATGTTTAATTATACCTCTGAGTGACCCTTTAACGTTCCCTAGGCTTTGTAACAGTATAATACACTCACTAGAATGCAATATATAAATTTCGCGAAGTTCCGTTTTAAAACGAGAAAGTTATGATCAAATTCGTAGGAGAAGGGTTAAAAGCGTCAATAATATAATATAAGACTTTCCGGATAATAAATAAATTAACCGGGGGCTTAACGATACGGGTAAATAACGCGAGGTCCTTAACTGCAATTAATCAAGGGCCATATCGCAAAGTTACCCCTTCAAACCCGAAGGGTCAGGTTATTAATTACCAAAGATTCGATATTAATTTCTAAGATTTAGTAATCATTTCAAAAAGATACAATTTTAACCCCTTACGGACCGTAAAGGGTATGCCTTACGGACCGTAAGGAGGGGAATGATTGATTTTGATCCGCCTATGGCTTACGGACCGCAAGGCCTAAGCCATACGGTCCGTAAGCAACGCCCAGCGACAGAAAATTGGCTGTTGGCTGTTATAAGCGGCAAAACAATAAATGATGGGTCTTCCAGAGTCATGGGCGCCCCCTACTCGACCCATAGCACCATGGGACACCTGCCCATCATCCATGATCAGTTATAGGCCAATGTGTGGTGATCTTAGGAGCATTCTTGCACTATAAATAGGCCTTCTTTGTTCACAACTTAAACATAACTCAAACACACCTTCTCTGATCACTCTAAGAGCTCTCAAGTGTTCTTCTTTGTTCTCTAAGCAAGCCTAAGCTTCTGTAAGTCATTTATATCCTTTGTAGTTTGAGTTTACTTAGTAAGATAGCTAAAAATCAAACCGTCGTAACTACGGTTTGACTTCAAAATAAATCCGTAATGGCTCAGTCTTATGACGGATCAAAAGTAGTTATGAGTTGGTATTCATGTGGGTAATAAACCTCTAAAAGGGTTCCCTCTGATCGCCACTCTAACTAGTCCAAATGTCGAGTCAAACGAACGTTTAAAAAGTCAACAGAAAGCCGTTTTTGCGAATCTTGCATAATCTGTAATGTGTATGCTATGAAACCTGTTTTGATGATCCTAAAACATGATATTAAGTATATAAACTTGTTTACGCTCGTTCAAATCGACCATTTGCTATATTGACCCGGTTCGGAGCCGAATGTCGCAAAAGTTTGACTTTTGCTTTGACTTCAGTTCTGACCCGTTTTAGTGAGGTATAGATATGCCTTAGGACTCTCTTAGGACCAGGTTACATGATGGTATAACCCTCTGTGACCGGTTCATTATTTGTCCGAGTCTTTTACGCGTTTCCGTTAATCGCCTAAAAGTTGACCGTAACGCCCTTTTTAAAATAAAACGAGTATTTCGGACGCGTGAACGGACCATAACCTTGCTTACTAAATTATAAGCATGTCCTTAAAGTTTCACGTCAATCCGAGATCTAGAATGAGAGTTATGCTAAATAGCGCATTTATAAGAAACTTTTGTAATAAACGGCGCAATTAGCATAACGCCTATCTAAACCAAGATTTCGTCACCAAACTTTTACCCACTGTTATAAAATAATATTTTGGGATTTTTAAAGATTTTTAATAATTTTTACCTTGCTCATAACCTGCGGTTATGGCTACGGTTCGGTAAATACCGAATATGCCCTTTTCGGCCGAAACTTGAGTTCTACAAGGTCTTTTGACCCGATTCCAGTTGCTACTGATTTTAAATAATAAATAAAGTATTTTAGACTTTATAAACTGATCGGAAAACTCAGGTTTCCTGTAGAACTCAAAAAGCTCTTTAAAAGTCTTTAAAATGACCGAAAAACCCCTACGGGGCGATATATTAACTTAAACTCGTTACGGGCATCACGGAAGGTATCCTACTGATACCACAACCTCTTTAAGGCATATTGACTTAGGAAATAAGCGTAGTACTCTCATGGTTAACCGTTTCGCCTAATGCGCGCACGGTACGGCTTATGAAACTAGTTTTCGTAAATTAGCCGATATGGGTCAAATTATATCATTGTGACCCCAAAATCCAGAGTGTGAACCTTAAACCCATATAAAACAAGTCTCTGAACTTGTTGGGTCAGAATCACACTCCATTCTCGGTTTTCGCCTTTTCGCGCGATTAAACCATATCTATCTTTTGAAACCGACCGGTCTAGGCTACGGCTAATATAAAGACCCGTTAGGATTCTAATAGGTTAATTAAAACCTTCGTTCCAGAATAGGAGCCCCAGTAAAAGCTATCTGTGACGTAATCCATTAAGGAATATACTTGCAAAGGTAAATACTTTTAACTTATTTTCCCTATACGGGCTTGGGATACGGTATAATATTTACCGCTTGATTGAGCATCATATCTTCCATCGCTTAGGTGGTTAATTGAATAATGTGATCGGCTCATTTAAACAGTCTTGTTACTTAAAAGCCTTTGGGGGGTTAATGACCGTTGTCCCGGATATCCTTGGCATCATTTTACGAAATGGCCACGACCTCGACATCCCGGTGTAGGCGTACACCCGGTATATTATGTTGACATTATTATTATTGAAAGACGTAGCCGTTGGTTTTTACACTACGGTTTTACGCAATGTGGTGTGTCTATTAATCTTTAACCCGGACAGGATCCGGGCTACTGAACGCATAAAAGGACATGTAATTCATTCACAAGATTTTAATAATTTTCCCAAGTTATAAAAGAGTTTGTGCCTCGTGCATTCAAATCAATTTTAAATAAACATTTTCAAATGTATCAGTTGAACGTATTTACCAGTGTAAACTGACGTATTTTCCCCAAAAGATTAAGTGCAGGTACTACACGAAATTTGGCTGGTAATAGCTTCCTAGCATCACGAATAGTCTCGCAAACTTGATGCTGTATCTGACTGAACAATACTTTATTTTATTTATGATCCCCTGTGGATACAATTCGACTTCTGTAATACACTTGATATTACATTCAAAAGGTTGAATTATATTTATCTTTATGCTTCCGCTGTGCATTCATATAATTGTGTGGTTTGACTATATTGTTGCCAACTACGTCACGGTAATCCCCCACCGGGCCCACCGGTGAGACACGTGGAAATCGGGGTGTGACAGGTTGGTATCAGAGCCTTTATTGAGTGAATTAAACACTATCCTAATGTGTTTAATCTCAGTGACACAATTGCACATACTTGAGTCTAGACAAGAACTTAGGGCAAATTCGAATTGTTATTCCAATTTTGTCTTTTTCTTTTATTATTGGTATTAAAAGTTTTATAAAGCAGGAAATATGCCGCCAGTGATTTTCCGAGGAAGAGGAAGGGGAAGAAGAGGCAGAGGAGAGATCGTTACTCATCACGATCACGAAGCCGGGCCTTCAAATACGCGAGCTCCTTCGACCACGAGGAGTGAAGAACCACAAAGGCGAAGAGACCTTTACGAACCTGCGAGGCATTCCACCTCGCACAGCTCGACGCCATCATACCGGCACTCATTCGGGCCAAATTCAGAAAATGATCCCAACAACCCGCAACCCTCCTTCATACCTCTACAACGTTCGGTATCGCACCGAAATTTTGACGACCCTACTCCATACTTCAGAGGTCAGTTCAATCCAGCTGACTACATCCAGGAACCTTCAGGTTTTGTTCCGTTAGGGCCACAAGATCATTTCTCCGAAGATCATATGGACGAGGATACTGATCCGACAGAACCTGCTCGTGGTACGCCCACGCATCCAATAGAAGTCTCTGATGGGTCATCCTTCCATGGCACACCCTATCAGGGACCTGATAGCTTTCAAGCGTTGTTTGACCGACATGAGTGGTACTACACACCACCTCAGCAGACATCACAACAACCGCGACATCTGCAAGATCCTTCCGAGGATTCACATTTCGTGGCAGTTACGCCACCACCTCTGCCACCGGCGCAACCAGTAATGCCTGATCCGCCAAGGCGTAGGAGGACAAATGCTCGTATGTCCACACGAGGAGGAGGGGATTTCCACTTCAGCACCCCTCGACACTCTAGTAGCAGCCACTACCCGCCACTACAAGAAGAAGGACCTTCAAGTCCTGTACAGGAGGCGAACTCCGCACCAACTGCACCAAATTCGCCACCATTTGGGTATGACCAACCCATACCTGCTTACACGGGTGCAACGGCTTACAACTCGTTCGAACCGTCACAAGCACATTACAACTACAATTACGAGCACGACCCATATGTGGTGTCGGCTAGGTATAATGCACGCTATCCCGACGGAGCTCATGGGAACATGGGAGCACCGGACTACTCAGCTCATGGGTATCCAATACCTCCCAGACCTCCAGTTCCGCAACCAGCACCTCAACCACGTTTCTCTCCTCCTGAGCATGAAGAGATACTCCACCGATTGGATCGCGTGGAGAGAGAGTTCGAGGAAGAGAAAAAGAGCCACCGAGGATTTCTCAAGGGCTTAGCGAACCTACTAAAGGGCAAGAAGAAGAAACGTGACCATTAGTCTTTATGTATGATCTAATGTAATGTTTATTTTAAAAGAAGTCCCTGCGTGGACATTTATCGTATTTCAGTGCCTACGTGGACTTATCTTTTAGTCCTTGCATGGACACTTATCTGGTATTAGTCCCTGCGTGGACTTATCTCTTGTTTTAAAACCTCTATGTAGGTACGTACTATTTAAAAGTCCCGTTTAGGGCGGTGTGTAATCGTATTAAAATTATGGAATATTATATTATGAATTTCATTTTTGTTATCACTATATATGAAATAAATCAAAACCATTCCTTTTAATTTGATCTGCCAGAATAAAGAATCTTAGAGTGAAACCTAGCCTGGTATCTTTTAAGATCCGGTCAAGATGGTACGACCTAATTAAAAGATTCAGATTCCCTGTTAACCTCTGCAAGCATGTTGACGATCATGGCAGATGTGATTCGTTAAAATCACACACGTCATTCTTATACAATAATCCTTTAGAGGATTTCAAAGACCCAACTAAGTGATTTATAAATCATGGGCAAAAATCACCAATAAAGGTGATCAAATTATAAAACATCCATTAGTGATGTAGTGCCTACGGGCCAATTTTATAAAACATCCATTCGTGATGTAGTGCGTATGGGCCATAATAATTGTCTTATAAGGACAAAAGACAGTGGTGGTCTATGACTCCCTGTCAAAAAGGGGTAAAAGAGCTACGGTTCAAACCTCTATGCCTTTGATTCTCTGAAATATCGGCTAACATTATACAAAACATCCTCGTGATTAGGCTTTACGCCGCCGATATTATTGTTATAGATAAAATAGGATATATTCAGATCCTAAAACTAAGTAAGTAATAAGTTAATCAGATATGGTCTCTGTTACCATGATTAACAAATTGTCATAAAAGACAATCCTATAATAAACTCCTAAATAAAATTTTGTTATCTTCTGTAACAGATACAAGTTACAATGGCGGATCCCAACGGAGAAAACAACCATACAAACGAAGATGACTACGATAATGCGCAAGTGCATCTGACAGGCGCACAGCTAAAGGCTCTGATTGACAACGCTGTTCAGGCAGCTCTTGATCGCCAATACACCGAGTCTCATAGCAGAACCGTATCAAAACCACCCTCCAAACCAAAGTCACAATCCAAACCACTCTCCAAACCCAAGATAGATGACGATAATCACTCGTCCGCTGAGAATAGTATTCGTCGTGATCGAGAATATACTGATGCATCCGGTGCCAAGGGTTGCACCTACAAGTACTTCGTGTCTTGTAAACCCCGGGAATTCACAGGGGAAAAGGGTGCTGTTGATTGTATCACCTGGCTAGATGAGATGGACACTATTGTGGACATCAGTGGGTGTGCGGAGAAGGACGTGGTGAAGTTTGTGTCACAATCATTTAAGGGCGAGGCCCTAGCATGGTGGAGAGCGTTGGTACAAGCATCGGGTAAGTCTGCTCTATACAAGATGACATGGGAGGAATTTATTGCTCTCATTAAGGAAAACTACTGCCCTCAGCATGAGGTGGAGAAGATCGAGTCTGATTTTGTGTCATTGGTAATGACAAACCTGGACTGCCAGGCCTATTTGACGAGCTTCAATACGATGTCTCGCCTAGTCCCGTACCTTGTGACACCAGAGTCCAGAAGAATCGCTCGTTTCATTGGGGGATTAGAACCCGCGATAAAAGCTAGCGTGAAGGCCTCTCGGCCGACGACCTTCAGGTCAGTGACTGACCTCTCCTTGTCTCTCACTTTAGATGCTGTCCGTCTGAGGACGCTAAGGAGCAAGGAGGCGGAAAAGAGGAAACGTGAGGACGACACCTCACGAAGGTCAGGAAAGAAACACCGTGGAAACGGTGATGGCAAGGGAGGGGCTGAAGCAAAGAAAGACGGGCAACAGTCAGGAGCGAGACCCAAGTGCAAAATCTGCCAGAAACCCCACTCTGGAAAATGCAGGTTTGGGTCGAATTCACAGTCCCAGCCAAAGTCTTTTGCTTGTGGACTATGCAAGTCCAAGGACCATAAGACGGTGGACTGCAAGAAAATCAAGGATGCAACATGCTATGGTTGCAATGAAAAGGGGCATATCAAGAGTAACTGTCCCAAGAATGCCAGGAAACCGGAAGAGAACAAGAAGACGAATGCGAGAGTCTTCCGCATGGATGCAAAGGAGGCAGTGCTGAACGACAATGTTCTTACAGGTACTTTTCTCGTAAATAATATATTTGCAAGAGTACTTTTCGATTCAGGCGCTGATAAGTCCTTTGTAGACCAAAAATTTTGCAAACTATTGAATATGCCTACCAAAACCCTAGACGTAAAATACGAGGTAGAGTTAGCAGACGGCACGATAGAAACCGTCTCCACTGTTCTAGAGGGATGTGAAATGTCCATTAAGAACCATTCTTTTCCTCTATCTCTACTTCCCTTCAAACTGGCGGGTTTCGACATAGTTCTAGGCATGGACTGGTTATCCCGTAATCAGGCCCAAATCATTTGCAACAGAAGGCATATAGTGCTAAAGACTCCGAGTGGTGAATAGCTTACCATTCGAGGAGATACACGGTATGGATTACCCGAGGACGTATCTATGCTCAAGGCTTCTAGATGTTTAAAAAGAGGCTGTGTCATTTACATGGCTCAGGTGATAATTGAAGAGCCCAAGCCGAAGATAGAAGATCTTCCTGTCATTTCTGAATATCCCGAGGTTTTCCCCGAAGAACTACCTGGTTTACCACCAGATAGACAAGTGGAATTCAGAATAGATATCATTCCTGGAGCAGCTCCTATAGCTAGAGCGCCCTACAGGCTAGCTCCTACTGAAATGAAGGAACTAAGGACCCAGTTGGATGAACTTTTGGCAAAAGGTTTTATCAGACCTAGTTCGTCTCCCTGGGGAGCACCTGTCCTATTTGTAAAGAAGAAGGACGGATCGATGCGGTTGTGCATCGATTATCGTGAGCTCAATAAAGTTACCATAAAGAATAGATATCCTTTGCCAAGGATCGACGATCTGTTCGATCAACTGCAAGGAGCGAGCTACTTCTCGAAGATCGACTTAAGGTCGGGCTATCA
Organism: Helianthus annuus; assembly: GCF_002127325.2. Lineage (NCBI taxonomy): Eukaryota > Viridiplantae > Streptophyta > Magnoliopsida > Asterales > Asteraceae > Helianthus > Helianthus annuus. Next base: position 70,502,211 of record NC_035444.2, on the reverse strand, counting down.
TCAACTAAAGGTCAGAGATGAAGACGTGCATAAGACAGCATTTAGGACTCGCTACGGTCATTACGAGTTTCTAGTGATGCCTTTTGGGCTCACAAATGCACCGGCTGCGTTCATGGATCTCATGAATCGCGTCTGCAAGCCGTACTTGGACAAATTTGTCATAGTCTTCATCGACGATATCCTTATATATTCCAAGAACCAAGCTGACCACGAGAAACACCTCCGTTGTATTCTCGAATTGTTACAGCGTGAGAAACTCTACGCCAAATTCTCTAAATGCGAATTTTGGCTACGAGAGGTTCAATTTTTGGGTCACGTTGTAAGTGAGCGTGGTATCCAGGTGGATCCCGCTAAGGTGGAGGCAGTCATGAACTGGCAAGAGCCAAAGACGCCTACCGAAATTCGTAGTTTCCTGGGGTTAGCAGGATACTACAGGAGATTTATTGAGAATTTTTCAAGGATTGCTGCGCCCTTGACTTCCCTAACCAAGAAGAAAGAAAAGTTCATTTGGGGCCCAAAGCAGCAAGAATCTTTCGAAATTCTGAAGCAGAAGCTAAGCAACGCACCTGTGTTGACACTACCGGAAGGTTCAGATGAATTCGTAGTTTACTGCGATGCATCACACACAGGCATGGGGTGTGTGCTTATGCAGAAAGGCAAGGTGATTGCCTATGCTTCAAGACAATTAAAGGTGCACGAAAAGAATTACACCACCCATGATTTGGAGTTGGGTGCCGTTGTATTTGCACTGAAACTGTGGAGGCATTATCTATACGGTATTAAATTTGTGATTTATTCTGATCACAAAAGCCTTCAACATCTGTTCAACCAGAAAGAGTTGAACATGAGGCAACGCCGTTGGATGGAGACATTGAATGATTATGATTGTGAGATCAGGTACCATCCCGGCAAAGCGAATGTAGTCGCTGATGCCCTGAGCAGGAAAGAAAGGGTAAAACCTATTCGAATCAATGCCAAGAGCATTGAAGTCAAGAACAATTTGATTGAGAAGATATTAGCTGCACAGCGAGAGGCTGTGTTGGAAGCTAATTATCCTAAGTAAAAGTTAGGAGTAACTGAAGAACAGTTGACTCTTAGCAAGGATGGAATCCTTAGATTAAACGGACGAATATGGGTTCCGATTTATGGAGAACTACGAGATGTTATCCTCCAGGAAGCCCATAGTTCCAAATATTCGGTCCATCCGGGAGCAGATAAAATGTATCAAGACTTAAAGGCAAATTATTGGTGGATAGGCTTGAAAAAGTCTGTAGCCGCCCATGTAGCAAAGTGCTTGACTTGTGCTCAAGTCAAAGCTGAGCACCAAAAGCCGTCTGGCTTGCTACAACAGCCTGAACTTCCCGAATGGAAGTGGGAGTGTGTAACTATGGATTTCATTACCAAGTTACCCAAAACAAGGAAAGGAAACGACACAATATGGGTCATAGTCGATAGGCTGACTAAATCAGCTCATTTCCTACCCATCAAGGAGACGTATAGCTCCGATATGTTAGCCCAACTTTATGTTGATAAGATTGTAGCCTTACATGGCATACATGTGTCTATTATCTCAGACCGAGATACTCGATACACGTCTCAGTTCTGGAAGAGTTTCCAGCAATCTTTGGGCACGCGTTTGAACTTCAGTACAGCTTACCATCCACAGACGGACGGTCAGAGTGAGCGTACTATCCAAACGTTAGAAGACATGCTTCGTGCATGTGCGATCGAGTTAGGTGGTAACTGGGATAAGAACCTGCCCCTAATCGAATTCTCCTACAATAATAGCTACCATACCAGCATAAAGGTTGCGCCTTTCGAGGCATTATACGGTAGGAAATGTAGATCGCCTGTTTGTTGGGAGGAAGTGGGAGAGGTCCAATTATCAGGACCGAAGATAGTTTTCCAGACAACGGACAAGATTATCCAGATTCGGGAACGTCTCAAAGCTGCCCGAGAGAGGCAGAAAAGCTACGCTGATCCGAAGCGTAAGGATTTTCACTTCGAAGTAGGTGAAAAAGTGTTGCTTAAAGTATCACCCTGGAAGGGGGTGATGCGTTTCGGCAAGAAGGGCAAGCTGAGTCCGAGATACATAGGACCTTTTGAGGTCATTGAACGTGTCGGGTCAGTTGCCTATAAGTTGAACTTGCCTGAAGAGCTCAATGGAATTCACAATGTGTTCCACATCTGCAATCTCAAGAAGTGCTTCGCCGATGAATCGTTGGTGATCCCACACACAGATGTGCATATAGATGAGAGCTTAAAGTTTGTAGAGAAGCCTTTGTCGATTGAAGATCGACAGGTGAAAAAGCTTCGAAGAAAGCACGTACCAATTGTAAAGGTCAAATGGGATGCTCGTAGAGGTCCCGAATACACGTGGGAAGTCGAAGCCACAATGAAAGAAAAATACCCTTATTTATTTGAGTAAATCTTGGGTCGAGATTTATTTTAAGGGGGTGAGGATGTAACACCTCGAATTTTTGTGTCCAATGATGTGTTAACACGTGTCATTTGATTACACGTGGCATTGATATTAAATAAAGGACTAATTTTGACAAACCTTGAAAGTATGTAAATTCGAGGGTTATAAATGTCAACCAACAGTAAATATACTGTATAGTAACCCTAAATGATGCTCGTACCTTCAAACGAATAAATCATGGATCGTACGGAAGCGAAACGCGGAAGAAAGTGAGAGATTACAAGCTACAGGGGTTAACTGTGTCAACATGTTTAATTATACCTCTGAGTGACCCTTTAACATTCCCGAGGCTTTGTAACAGTATAATACACTCACTAGAATGCAATATATAAATTTCGCGAAGTTCCGTTTTAAAACGAGAAAGTTATGATCAAATTCGTAGGAGAAGAGTTAAAAGCGTCAATAATATAATATAAGACTTTCCGGATAATAAATAAATTAACCGGGGGCTTAACGATACGGGTAAATAACGCGAGGTCCTTAACTGTAATTAATCAAGGGCCATATCGCAAAGTTACCCCTTCAAACCCGAAGGGTCAGGTTATTAATTACCAAAGATTCGATATTAATTTCTAAGATTTAGTAATCATTTCAAAAAGATACAATTTTAACCCCTTACGGACCGTAAAGGGTATGCCTTACGGACCGTAAGGAGGGGAATGATTGATTTTGATCCGCCTATGGCTTACGGACCGCAAGGCCTAAGCCATACGGTCCGTAAGCAACGCCCAGCGACAGAAAATTGGCTGTTGGCTGTTATAAGCGGCAAAACAATAAATGATGGGTCTTCCAGAGTCATGGGCGCCCCCTACTCGACCCATAGCACCATGGGACACCTGCCCATCATCCATGATCAGTTATAGGCCAATGTGTGGTGATCTTAGGAGCATTCTTGCACTATAAATAGGCCTTCTTTGTTCACAACTTAAACATAACTCAAACACACCTTCTCTGATCACTCTAAGAGCTCTCAAGTGTTCTTCTTTGTTCTCTAAGCAAGCCTAAGCTTCTGTAAGTCATTTATATCCTTTGTAGTTTGAGTTTACTTAGTAAGATAGCTAAAAATCAAACCGTCGTAACTACGGTTTGACTTCAAAATAAATCCGTAATGGCTCAGTCTTATGACGGATCAAAAGTAGTTATGAGTTGGTATTCATGTGGGTAATAAACCTCTAAAAGGGTTCCCTCTGATCGCCACTCTAACTAGTTCAAATGTCGAGTCAAACGAACGTTTAAAAAGTCAACAGAAAGCCGTTTTTGCGAATCTTGCATAATCTGTAATGTGTATGCTATGAAACCTGTTTTGATGATCCTAAAACATGATATTAAGTATATAAACTTGTTTACGCTCGTTCAAATCGACCATTTGCTATATTGACCCGGTTCGGAGCCGAATGTCGCAAAAGTTTGACTTTTGCTTTGACTTCAGTTCTGACCCGTTTTAGTGAGGTATAGATATGCCTTTGGACTCTCTTAGGACCAGGTTACATGATGGTATAACCCTCTGTGACCGGTTCATTATTTGTCCGAGTCTTTTACGCGTTTCCGTTAATCGCCTAAAAGTTGACCGTAACGCCCTTTTTTAAAATAAAACGAGTATTTCGGACGCGTGAATGGACCATAACCTTGCTTACTAAATTATAAGCATGTCCTTAAAGTTTCACGTCAATCCGAGATCTAGAATGAGAGTTATGCTAAATAACGCATTTATAAGAAACTTTTGTAATAAACGGCGCAATTAGCATAACGCCTATCTAAACCAAGATTTCGTCACCAAAACTTTTACCCACTGTTATAAAATAATATTTTGGGATTTTTAAAGATTTTTAATAATTTTTACCTTGCTCATAACCTGCGGTTATGGCTACGGTTCGGTAAATACCGAATATGCCCTTTTCGGCCGAAACTTGAGTTCTACAAGGTCTTTTGACCCGATTCCAGTTGCTACTGATTTTAAATAATAAATAAAGTATTTTAGACTTTATAAACTGATCGGGAAACTCAGGTTTCCTGTAGAACTCAAAAAGCTCTTTAAAAGCCTTTAAAATGACCGAAAAACCCCTACGGGGCGATATATTAACTTAAACTCGTTACGGGCATCACGGAAGGTATCCTACTGATACCACAACCTCTTTAAGGCATATTGACTTAGGAAATAAGCGTAGGACTCTCATGGTTAACCGTTTCGCCTAATGCGCGCACGGTACGGCTTATGAAACTAGTTTTCGTAAATTAGCCGATATGGGTCAAATTATATCATTGTGACCCCAAAATCCAGAGTGTGAACCTTAAACCCATATAAAACAAGTCTCTGAACTTGTTGGGTCAGAATCACACTCCATTCTCGGTTTTCGCCTTTTCGCGCGATTAAACCATATCTATCTTTTGAAACCGACCGGTCTAGGCTACGACTAATATAAAGACCCGTTAGGATTCTAATAGGTTAATTAAAACCTTCGTTCCAGAATAGGAGCCCCAGTAAAAGCTATCTGTGACGTAATCCATTAAGGAATATACTTGCAAAGGTAAATACTTTTAACTTATTTTCCCTATACGGGCTTGGGATACGGTATAATATTTACCGCTTGATTGAGCATCATATCTTCCATCGCTTAGGTGGTTAATTGAATAATGTGATCGGCTCATTTAAACAGTCTTGTTACTTAAAAGCCTTTGGGGGTTAATGACCGTTGTCCCGGATATCCTTGGCATCATTTTACGAAATGGCCACGACCTCGACATCCCGGTGTAGGCGTACACCCGGTATATTATGTCGACATTATTATTATTGAAAGACGTAGCCATTGGTTTTTACACTACGGTTTTACGCAATGTGGTGTGTCTATTAATCTTTAACCCGGACAGGATCCGGGTTACTGAATGCATAAAAGGACATGTAATTCGTTCACAAGATTTTAATAATTTTCCCAAGTTATAAAAGAGTTTGTGCCTCGTGCATTCAAATCAATTTTAAATAAACATTTTCAAATGTATCAGTTGAACGTATTTACCAGTGTAAACTGACGTATTTTCCTCAAAAGATTAAGTGCAGGTACTACACGAAATTTGGCTGGTAATAGCTTCCTAGCATCACGAATAGTCTCGCAAACTTGATGATGTATCTGACTTAACAATACTTTATTTTTTTTATGATCCCCTGTGGATACAATTCGACTTCTGTAATACACTTGATATTACATTCAAAAGGTTGAATTATATTTATCTTTATGCTTCCGCTGTGCATTCATATAATTGTGTGGTTTGACTATATTGTTGCCAACTACGTCACGGTAATCCCCCACCGGGCCCACCGTGAGACACGTGGAAATCGGGGTGTGACAACTGTGACTGTAATTATTGAAGTTAAAGGCTATCCATTGCAATCCGGCACAAACATAAAGGACGAAAACTGTAATTTACCCTTCAAATATTTTGAGTTTTATTCTTATTTTATTATTTATTTATATATTATAATTAATTCAGCTGCATCACTTCTTTGACACTTATAACTTCTAAAATATGACGTTTTATAAAACAATGAATATGTCTTTAGAACGAGAATATTTTTGTCTACATTTTGACCCAAGTTTCATTAAAAACGGAATAAGTTCAAATATAATGTATTTTTATAATTAAATAATTAAACGGTTCCTAGGTCCGTCTAGGTACTTCATACTTCTAACAGTCAATTTACCCGTAATCTACCCATTTAATATTATAAGTTTTATATACTTTATTTTAATATAAAAAATAGAAATGCCATATATATATATATATATATATATATATATATATATATATATATATATATATATATATATAGGGGGCTGCTAGAATGAGAACCACCCCGAGTTGTAAGAACCGCGAGAACTACACCCCACGGAGCGCCGTTCGCCGCGATTTTTTTTTACAAGTAGATGTGTGCATTATAAACACGGCCGTAAAAAATCACGGCGAACGGCGCTCCGTGGGGTGTACTTTTTTACACCTCAAGTTTGGTGTTTTTTAATTTTTTTTCTTTTTTCTTTTTTTTTTCACCAAACTTGAGGTGTAAAAAAGTACACCCCACGGAGCGCCGTTCGCCGTGATTTTTTACGGCCGTGTTTATAATGCACACATCTACTTGTAAAAAAAAATCGCGGCGAACGGCGCTCCGTGGGGTGTAGTTCTCGCGGTTCTTACAACTCGAGGTGGTTCTCATTCTAGCGGCTCCCTATATATATATATATATATATATATATTGGGTTGTTCCCATTGGTATTATGTTACTATACCTTACAACTTTTTATGAATTTTGGACTAAACTTCTCAGGGTACATATACATACAAGTCAATTAATTAGTATAACACTCCAAACAATTATATCTAATATAGTTTTCAAAACTATAAGAATAAAATGGGTCGAATAATTATATAAAAATAAACTAGTTACTAGTTGTTAATAAATTTAAACAACCTATGACTCTTATATATGATTCTTATATGATAAAAAAAATTAATGGAAAGGTTACACGTTCAATGCGGATAAAGTTGAAGTGTATGTGTAAGATAAATGTCTTCTTAAATTTATCTTCAATTAAACACTAGCTTAGAATGGTTTAAGCTTATATGAAACCAAACAATAATAATATGTATGAAATATAAAGGATTAAGGGTTTGAAAGACAAAATTGATTTACAAAGGTTCAAGTGGATGCTAACTAATCAACTTTGTGTCCTCTCCCAGATTCTCCTCTGACTGAGGGTTGTTCCATTAAATGTTTCTCATAAATGTAAGAGATCATCGATACAAGCGTTTCACTAAGCAAGGCGATGATCACCTAACAACGTCTCACTAATCTCACTAGGGATGAATCGGATATCCGAAATTTACGTATACCTGGTTTCACTATCTGAATCTGTGTTCGAAATTTCGGATACCCGATGAGATAGTGAATCAATATCCAATTTTTTATTTTATTTATTTGAAACTGGATATTTCGGATATTATCAAATATCCGGATATAAATTTTCAGATACTTTGGATATTTCAAATATTTTCGCGGTTATTATCAAATATCCGGATATAAATTTTCAGATACTTTGGATATTTCAAATATTTTCGCGGTTATTATCAAATATCCGGATATAAATTTTCAGATACTTTGGATATTTCAAATATTTTCGCAGATATTATCAAATATCCGGATATAAATTTTCAGATACTTTGAATATTTCAAATATTTTCGGATATTATTATATATACCAAATGATATAGCATGTTTGCTATAGTGTTAATTTTTTTTTGACATTTTCCTTTTTTTTTTTTGTTTTAAGTTGTTATATTTTTTCTTTTAAGTTGTTATATATCAAATGACGTGGAAGTTGAAAATAAGCATGACAAGGGTGTATATGTTGGTGTTAAAGAGGACATAAGTGATTCACAATCCGACACTAACCATTATGGGGAAGCTAATCTATGGAATGCAATGAGTATTGGATTAGAGTCCTTAAAGGTAATTACCTATGTATGTATTATATGTTTATCATCAAGATCTCAAACTTCATTTTCTATTTGTCTATATTAGAAAATACATCCTTCATCCAATCATAAGTCAAGTGAAGATGAACAAGAGTGTGATCATTCATATATCTTGAAAGATGATATTGGTTATGTATGCCGAGTTTGTGGACAAATCCTAACGCCTATTGAATCCATAATTGAGTTCTAGCGTCCCAAGGTTAACTTTTCCTCTTACAGCCTTGTATTTGTTCTAAAAATGTTTTATTACCTTTAATTCTTCTAAAATAAAACATTTTTACCTTTTCTATTTCTAACCAAAGCTCAAAGAGTATAAGAACATATATGAAGGCCATTAGATATTCGAATATCGAATTTTTTATTTTATATTCGAAAGTGGATATTTTGGATGTTTTCAAATATCCAAATATGAATTTTTGGGAGATCGTACGTTATTTGTGTGGTTTGGAACTACGGCTTAACTTGTTTCTGAATATATGGGCATTTTAGCCAAATCTAACAAACCCAAAATTTTACGGTTTAAAATGGTAAAACTACAGTTTGTCTTTCAAACCCGTTTTATGGTTTAAAATGGTAAAACTACAGTTTGTCTTTCAAACCCGAGTGCAAGTACATTATGACACTGATAACCGAAGGTAAGATCAGCGTTGGATCTGAACTCGGATACACTATGACACTGATAACCCACACGAGCACGACCAACATGAATTGATAATGTAAACTGATTAAATGGATTGGTTCATCCATAGATTCTATAGAAAAATGTTAATACCTATTTAGTTCCATACTATTAGTCGCATATATGGTTCAGATGTTAGCCCATTATCATCAACAAGCAGCTGTGAGTTTAAATATAGAAAAAAACAACCAACAACATCTATCGCGTTCTTCGTTTGTGCGCGATCATCTACAAAGCGAACACGGGACAATAAAAATTAATGTAGAAATTTAAGGCTTTAAGAAAAGACAGAAAGCAGCTAATTAACTAACCTTTTCGAGACGGTGGTTATATCTTCATTCAAACACGCGGTTTCCAGAAAGCGATCACCACAATCTTCAACGCTGATTGTTTCCATCTTAAAATCATGATGACCACAGTACTCATTCCATTCAAACAGCATCTTAGCAATTGACTCCTTCTTGAAGCAGGTGGCATGGTCTTCCTCTTCGGGTGACTCAGCAGCAATCAGTCTATATACGTAGACCTTTTTCATTTGACCGGGTCGAAAAGCCCGGCCTATTGCTTGGCGGGTAACAGACGGGTTTAAATGGACATCCAAAATTATGATTCTGGAGGCCCCAACAAGTGATATCCCTTCACCACAAGCTTTTATAGATCCAAAAAAGACTCGGGATTCAGAGGAGTTGTTGAACCGGTCCATTGCTAGCTCACGCTCATCGTTGTCGTGATCCCCGGTTATCATGAATATCTGTTTGCCAACACTCCAACCCTTGGTCTTAACAGTGAGTCTCACCAAGAACTTTAGAGGCAACAAAAACTGACCAAACACTAAAAGCTTTTCTCCTGCAGATCCACACAGGCGAAGCATGTTTATAAAAAACTTAGCTTTGACTCCTTCAGTCCCGTCTACATTCTCTAGCAGCTCATCAATCTTCTCATCGATCTCATCGTTTCTTTCTTTAGAGCCCGAGTTCTTTAAGCTAGATTCCAGCCCAGGGTGCACATAGATTGCACTCCCATCACTGCTTACTTTGAAGGGGTTGTTCCGGGCCACTTTCTTTAACTCTGAAACCGCACGTACTTGGTTTGGTGTGAGTTTGAGAAAGACTGAAAAGTCGACAAGGCCTGGTAGTTCATCCAAGAGATCTCCTTTGTAATAATGTAGGACACTATTAGTCATCTCACGTAGATTTTCTATGATAGCCACCTTCCTTTTAAAGTTATCATCTTTAAGCAGGGTATGCTTCACCAACTCATAAAACTCATTCTCTGTATCCTTTTTTGTGTGGCTTTTGAACTCGACCATGCTCAGAATACGCCTTTTTATAGCTTTCGACTTTTCCATTTTCAAAAACTTTGGGCGGACGAGGTTTAAAGTGTTGAAAACCTCAGTGACGTTATTTTGATACAGGGTTCCAGAAAGAACTACCTTCCTAGGGGTTTGCACCTTGTCGATAGCGATGTAAATATTTGTTTGTTTATTCCTCGCGGTGTGGCCTTCGTCTAGTATCAGGAGTGACGGGCGGGTCAACAATATCTCTTGGCAGTTAACTGATTCGGGCTTTGTGTCATTGTCACAAACTATTGAGGAGAAGTGTTGGTATCCAAGAAACAAAATGCTTCTCTGGTTGGCCCATTTTTTTAGCACTTGTAATTGTTGAGTTCTACCTTCAGCTTTCAGTGAGTACATATCCAACAACGGGAGGTCTTCAACTTGCCACTTGATGAACTCCTTTTTCCATGTTCCCAAAATGCCCCTTGGGAGGATCACCAGTGGTCTGGCATCTGGATACTTGGCCATGAAGCTCTGAATGAAGCTGATTAGCATGAATGTTTTACCGGATCCCGGAGCATGAGCAAGAATGCAACCACCTGGGTTTTCTGACACCAAGTTGCTTAGGAGAAACTTGAAGCCTGCAACTTGATGCGGTTTCATTTGCCTTTGGTGCCTCGGGTGAACAGTAAATTCAAGCGCACTAAACTCAGTTTCGGCTAACTTCACACCATCAAGACTAGCATCTCCTGATCTATTCTTTTGGCCTTCATAGTAATATGTTCTAATACTCTTTGAGCTCTGCAGGTTAATTAGAAAAAGGTAAATAAATTAATGCTGTTAGTGATGATCGATAACCTGTCATGTGAGTTTATCATAGGGGTGTAAACGAGCCTCAAGCTCGAGCCTAAAAATAAGCTCATTTAATAAACGAGTCCAAGCCCCAGCTTTATATACCACACTCGGCTAGACTCGTGAGTTTAAAAGAGCCCTATTTATTCATACAAAGATGATAATATTTTTTTTAATATAATTAATTACTATATTACATAATAGAATAAACATGTTATATGACAATAAATATATAAAAAAGTAATTGTATGTATATAAATAAAAATAATAAAATAACCAACAGATAATAAACTAGTCAAGCTAAAGCTCCGTTAAGCTAAGCAAGACAAGGTGAGATTAGCCACGTTTGTTTAGAACCCGACTTTATCACTTTATCGGTGGTATAAATTATAAAAGAAATTTTTTTTTAGAACAAATAGAAGGCTAGCTGGGTATGAGAAAAGTTAACCTTGGGACGCTGGAACTCAATTATGGAGTCAATAGGCGTTTGGATTAGTCCACAAACTCGGCAGACATAACCAATATCATCTTTCAAGATATATGAATGATCACACTCTTGTTCATCTTCACTTGACTTTTGATCAGATGAAGGATGTATTTCCTGATGGAGACAAACAAAAAATGGGAGACAAACAAAAAATGAAGTTTGAGATCTTGATGATGATGATAATGCATGAGCTTGATGATGATAAGCATATAATACAAGACTAATTACCTTTAAGGACTCTAATCCAATACTCATTTCATTCCATAGATCAGCTTCCCCATAAAGGTTAGTGTCAGATTGTGAATTACTTTCATCCTCTTCAACACCAACATACACACCCTTATCATGCTTATTTTCAACTTCTACATCATCTTCTTCTATGTTATTACCATCTTCAATCTCCACATCATCTGAACTCTCCATCTCATCTTCTTCACTCCCCACGTCATCTTCTTCACTATCCACATCATCTTCTTCCATCTTATCTTCTTCGCTCTCCACATCGCCCTCCACATCACCAACTCTCCCCTAGATGGCAATTTAATATAAATAATGTAACACAAAAAGAACATGTATTATAGATGAATTTAAAATGGAATATGCATATCTTCAACAAATTGTTGTACAAGGACGAATGGGGTCCCTACTTAACTCTTTTAATAACCGGAGTATGCTATACGTCTCACAACAAAATAGAGCAAGATTATAAGCATAACTGGTAATGAATTAATTTATTTATTTCCTGCAGGTACGTATATTTAATGATTTGCAATTTATTTCTCTTTAAATGAAGTAAGACACAAGTTCTCAAAATTATATGGTAACATATTTATACAACTATTTTTTTTTCCAGCAAGATAATCTTGTTTACGACACGTTGAAGCATATTATTGCAAAAAATGGGTCCTTGATGACTAATATATAGTAATAAACAACTGTCAAGTACCAACATGTTTGCAAATTGATTGTACATATTATTTCCAACGTATATCTAATATCATAAGTAGTTATGAAAGAAAGAATACACACCGAAGGCTTTTGCATGGAGGCTTGACCATCCATATCAGCTTCCTTCTTATCCGCGTATAGTTGTGCCAAGGAAATAATTCTTTTACGCGAAGACTTGTTCCTTACCTCTTCAGGTACCTTCATGTTCAATCATACCAATGAATCAAACCAAGGAAACAACATGGATTATATAAAGCTAGTCCAAAAAAGACACAACCGAAATGCAAAAGCCGCATTAATATATTAAATGTTGTGTTGATTTAGACAAAATCACAAGAAAACTGAACTTACCAAAAGCGGCGTCAGTGGAACTTGCTTAGTAGGATTATTCAATGCTGCCACATCTGGGTCTGGTTGGATAGGCCTCGGAACACTTGGCTCGTCATCATCCGAGTCAATGACAATAACTTCATTTGTACCATGGGTTGCGTCATCATTCACACTGGGAGAGTCCTTCCCAGATTTCGAATCCACTAAATCTTCTCTAAGTGAGGGAAATCTAGTGAAAACAGGTGCCAACATCTGCTTCCTCAACGAAACAAGATATTCTATGTCTTTTGTCACAGAACCATACTCAGCAGAATCAGCAGAATCGAGTCCTACCACCCAATCTCTAAGAGCAAATGGATTTGTAGTATCAACTTTCCTGTTCTTGTGAGCATCAAACAAGCATGTCGTCGATGAATTTGTCTCATTGGTGTCCGTACTCCTTCGTTTAACTGTTTCAGATATATATACTCAAAACCAAAGATAGCAAGAAATACCAAGTCAAAACAGTTTTTTTTTTTTTTTTTTTTGAAAGTTATGAAGTCAAAACAGTTGTTAGAATGATATGCCCTAAACTCGATGGTAGTGTAAATTTTAGAAAATTTTGACCTTTTTTAAAATTTTGTTACCACTTTTTTTAAACGTTACCCCTATGCGAATTTTTTAGATCCGCCATGTAAGCGAACCTTTCCCCTATCTAAAGAGACCTCCGCTCCAAATATCAGCAGCAGACAAACGCACAACAATTAAAATAAATAAATAAAAAATATGAAACTACCAATAACCAAAAAAAAAAAGTTGTGGAGTAAAATAAAAACAAATAAAACATAAAGGTAGAAAAAAAAGAGGTTCAATGAAGCCTGTTGAGTGAATACTAAATACCCTAAATTTGTTAATGTATTTCATGATTTTATGTATAAAATAGTCTTATGCTTCCTAAAATCAAACAACAAATTTCATGGTTTTATATATAAAAAAGTCTTATGCTTCCTAAAATCAAACAACATAAACAGTTACACGTAAACTTATTAATGGATATAACAGTACCAGAGGATCTAGAACCTTCCGGCGTTTCCATCACTCGATCTGCCTCCAACAACGATCCTTGAAGCTAGAGAAACATAACATCAAATTAAAACGATTTGTCATCAATTTTATAAACAAACAACTGAAAATTTGATTATGAATCAACTTCTAACAGCTACAGATGCGATTCAAACATCGATCGATGATTTGATTACGTTCAAACAACTTCAAACAGCTACAGATGCGATTCAAACATCCGATAGCTCAAAATGTAGATTCAAACACCAATCGATTATCTTAAAACAAACAGAGAATGTGATAAGCTTGAGGATGATTCGAACTTACAATGCTGATTCAACGAAACGCTGTCGTATCACCGTCGTCGTCGTCAATGGAGCGATTGACTGAAGGCTAAAAGTTGTTTTTTTTTTTTTTGTGACGTTGGGGGAAATGGTGAGTGCTTGGAGGCGGTATATAAGTACGAACAAGGAGTATTTGGACACGTGGAGGGAGGGGAGTGGGTTGGTGGGTGGGAGCAGAGGTCAGGTGAGTTTCTTGCGGAGCATGTAATCATTTCCTTGGGATACTAAAAGGTGATCCTTGTGACATTCTTGGGTGGTAAACAAAAGATATGCTACAAATTTTGTCTTACCCTAAGACCACCCGTAGTGGTAAACAAGAATAATGCCCCCAACATGGGGCATTATACGCCACGTGTCATCCTAGTCATACATGGGGCATTATAGCAAAATAGGAGTAGTAGGGCATTATGCCAATAACCCTCATATTATTTTTAATGAAAAAAAAAAAGGGTCAAGATGTCAGGTTGAATGGGCAAAAGTGATTGGTTGACTAAAGTGAATTTCTTTAAAAGTCCCCTTCATTGTCAGAAAAAGGCTGGTTCCAAACTCCCCTTTAAGCGTTATCATAAACACGCCAAATTCAAGTTTTTGAAATTTTTTTCAAAAAAAACGCCCCATGTAATGGAGGGGTGGGCGTTTTCAGGCGTTTTTTTTGAATTTTTTTTAAAAAAAAACGCCCCACTACACATGGACTAACGAGTAAATTGTCAAAATCGTCCCGCAGGCTTGGTTATGTTTGTCAATTTTATCGAAACAATTTTTTTTTCCAATATTGTTCTTCACTTTTGAGACTTTTTGTCATTTTCATCCAAACGTTTAATTTGGGTTATTTTTTCTATCAGATATTTGGATGAAAATGACAAAAAAATCTCAAACCTTAAGGACGATTTTGGCAAAAAAAAAGTTTGAGGTTTGAATGAAAATGACGAAAAATCCTAAAAGTGAAAGGCAATATGGTATAAAAAGTTGTTTTGGATGAAACTGGCAAACATAACCAAACCTCAGGGACTGTTTTGACAATTTACTTCCTTATTTATGACTTGTCATTTTTATTATACAAATATGTTTTTATTTTACATCTAAAATATATAAATTTCATAGAAAAATACTAAACTAAGAGTCATATTAGAGCATCCACAGCAATGGGTACTTTTCTCGTCGGAAACCAACGTGGAGCACAAGTTGAGAAGCGAGAGAGATGAGATAGAAGAGAGAGGTGGTGTAAGGTCCTGGATTCAAGACGAAAAGTGAGGCTTCCGGAGTAGTTTTGTGTGTGTATGGGGGAGGTGGCATCCGGATCCACTGGTGCGAATGGTCTTATATTCACCACTATAAGGGTACACGGAACAAAATGACTATATGGGGATGCGCATGTGGCAAAATGATAATGTGGTGTTTGGTATCAAGGAAATCTTTATAGATTCGGGACTGTTGTAATATTCGTCGTTTTTCATAGGTTCGAACTTCTATCATTTTACGTGTGCATTATCTAGACTTAGTTAATGTTTGTGCTAAGTCATCATTTTTTTTTGAACGTTAAGCTAAGTCATCATTTTAGATGCACATTGTAACAATTATCATTTTGATGGAACATTTACATGAGTCAAGTCATTTAAAGCCCCGTACACTGACATGACATGGGATCTTTTTCGTTCCACCATATTATAAATGGTGCTACTTTCTACACCCCCTCTAATTACTTTTTACACCCTCCTCCTTTCACATACTTACAGGTGGGGCTCGCGTGGGACCAGCAGGTTTCGTCTCACAAAGGGGGTATAATCAGGAGGGGAGGAGGGTGTGTTAAGAATCAGCCATTATAAATTATCATTCGAATTGTCACTAAATATTCCATTCTCATAGTTATATCTACACATACACACGTGTGTGCATATATATATACCTAATTTTTCATATAGCTTTCTATATAAATTTTGGTGTAAGCACTTTATACTATTCTTTTATGGACCTTCCTTTACAATTTATAATGTTCATGAAACTTAATTTTCCACATGAACTAGGGATGAGATCGGTACCAACTGATACCAGTACCCAAAATCCTTAAAAATAGGTAGGAGTACCGAAAATACACGATACAATATCAGCATCGGTGCTGGTACAGTCCGGTATTGGTATTTGAAGATAAAAATCGGTAAATACCGGTACCAAAAACGCCAAAAGTTGGTACCGAATCAATACCAACAATATTTCGGTTCGGAAAATTCGGTACCGGTACCGGTATTTAGTAGCATTTGCTCATCTCTACATGAACCTCCTCCTATATATACACACACTCATGCATATATGTATAGGGTAAAGTTCTTGTACAAATAATCTTAACATACTAAACATACAAATTGAAGGAAAACTCAAAAAGACAAGGTGGCATTTTTGTAATTATCAATAACTATCAAAGTTACTCTACAAATATACCTAAAAAAACCTAACCACTCCCCCCACCCCAAAAAAAAACCTAAACCCCCACCCCCAAAAAAAACCTAAACCCCCACCCCCCAAAAACCTAAAAAAAAACCTACCCCCCACCCCCCGAAAACCTAAAAAAACCTAACCCCCCCCCCACCCCCCAAAAACCTAAAAAAAACCTAACCCCCCACCCCACCCCCAAAAACCTAAAAAAACCTAACCTCCCCCCCCCCCCCCCCCACCCAAGCTAAAAACTAAACCCCCTAAAAAACCTAAAAAATCTAAAAAAATAAAAAAACACACAAATTATTTTATTTTATTTTTTTAACATTTTTTATTAAAAAATCGCTACTTTTAGTAGCAGCCAAAATTTTTTTTTTTTTTTTTTTTTGCTAACGAAATGTAGCGATTTTTT